>NW_017728918.1:105679865-105743462 GCF_001723895.1 Crocodylus porosus | reverse complement strand
TGGCCCATGTTCATCTTGGAGTCAGTAATGACTCCAAGATCCCTTTCTGCCTCCGTGCTCTCAAGAAGGGAGTTTCCCATTCTATAAGGTGTATTAAAATAATAACTATCTGTAAAATAAATATTTAAGTTTTTCTGTCTAAAACTGTTTTCCCGCTTCTTGTAGGATTCTGAAGGTGTGGATATCATGCTGGGGGTATGTGCTAATGGTCTACTCATTTACAAGGACAGACTTAGAATCAATCGCTTCGCTTGGCCCAAAATTTTGAAAATCTCCTATAAACGCAGCAACTTCTATATCAAAGTCAGGCCAGCTGAGGTAAGTAGTGGCTGTCTCCATTGCCTGCAGTTATGTTAATAAACAAGTTAAGACAGGCTTACTTTATTGCACATTGTAAAGGGACTGTAGGAAGCAGAGCTTGTAAATAGAAAGCAGTGATTAGAATACAAAAGGTAAGGAAGTTATGAGGTAAAATTAATCTTTTGTATTGTAATTGCACCTTTCTAGGGGAGGGTGTGGTGGTGCTGTTGCAGCCCCCTTTGGTTCTTATTCCACCCACAATTTAAAACCAACTGCTTGGCAGTGGCAGCAGCATTTCTATTTAGGCAGCAGTGTAGGAATCATTTAACTTCATGGCTTATTATTAACTGCCTGATTCCCTCTAAACTCTTCATTCCATAGGTGTTAACAACCCTTTCTCCTTTTGTAATGGTCTTAACGTTCCGCTAATTAGGCTATTCCTTCTTTTGCAATTGTGTTGTTCCTGGTAATGTTGCTCCTGTTTCACAGCCCTGCAAAGTGTTTTTAACCCTAGCTAGAAACATTAACTCGGGTGTGGGAATAATTTTCAGTGAAGCCTGGGTTACCCGGTCAAGGCTCAAGGAGGCTTGATTTTGGTTTGTGAGTCCGAAAGAAATGTATGGTTAATTCTAAAGATTATAGGATTGAAGAAACAACATCTTTTGAGAATTGACTAGTTTGTTGTGTTGATAATATAACAACCTAAAATACCTATAGGAAATTAATGCACATTCCAATAAAATTGTATTTATTTTTGCTTCAATCTTAAATGGAATAATAGAGCTCTAGGCCACTGGCACCTAGTTTCCTGGAGGAAAAAATGAGCCATACCATCTGTACCCCCCTTCTCAAAATCCTACATCTGCCCATGCTGCTTGCAAAAATGTATACATCTCTGAATTAGTTAGTCCATAAGGTGCAAATCTAGCCTGCCTTCCCTGATCAAACTAACATGGCTAATTACTTCTCTCTGTCTTTGATTGTGAAATAATGGGGTATATTTAAGAAAATAACTTTTCTGCTGTTGTTACCTTAAACAAAAGAAGCTTTTAGAGCACACACAACCTTATAAGTGTTTTATTTTTTTTACTGCTTAGAGTTTACAAAACAATTTCCAGATCCTTTTACGATTAAGGAAGATATTTAAATTTTAATCCTGTTTGGTTTAAAGAGATATTAAATGAGATACCTAAAAGTACTTGAAAGCAAAATGTCATTTTGAAGTCAGTTAAATGTATGTGAATATAAGTAGTTTGTACATAAAATGGCATTAACTGTAGCAATGTTGAAATGTCTTTGGTCGTAGATAGTTTAAAAGCTAAATTGAAAGATGTTTCCCCCTGTTTAGGTTGTTGTGATTTCATGTGAAACTGTAAAATCTACTATTTATCTTAGGCTATATTTGCTTCTTTCACCAACCTGAGGAAGGGCAGTTTGTGGCTGAAAACTATAATATTTCTTCCTATCACATAGCTTGTCTAATAAAAAATACTACCAAACAAACCTTGGGGTTTTGTTTTTTTTAATTTTCAGGCAGGTGTTTTGTCCATCTACCTGCCTATCTTTTAGTTGTATAAATGCATTTGTTTGGCTTAGGCAGTTTGAATGACATTAATGTTCCATTTAAGATTTGAAACTAGTGTAGTATTTAGAGTGCTAGCAAGCAAGCGGGGAGAACAAGGAAACAATGTACTCGATGACTACAATTTTCAGTACAGTTGCCTTTTCACTAAAAATAATAATGATAATGATGATGATCATCATTTTTTGGGCAGCTAAATAGGAAACATGCAAAGAACAACAAGGCATTATTGACTCTGAAAGAGTCATCATTAGTACAGATGGGAAGTGATAATGTGTTTATTACACCACATAAGCAGTCTACCCAGTGTAATTTAATTAAAAGGATGGAAACTCTGATATTTTTCTTGTATCTCAAGAATGGAAAATTACTGCTTGTCACAGTAATGGAAATGTCTGAACTCAGCCTGCTAATGTAGCTAATAACCAGCTTTAAGGAAATGTGTTAATTTAGTTTGTGGATTCTTTCCAGTTGGAACAATTTGAGAGCACTATTGGGTTCAAACTGCCAAACCATCGGGCTGCTAAAAGGTTATGGAAGGTTTGTGTGGAGCACCATACTTTCTTCAGGTAAATGATCAGTCTTACGTTCTTTCTTTTAAAAAACTCTCGTCAGGACTGGGGGAAGAAAGGGAATGAAAAGTGGAGAACTGTGTTTCTTTGCTTGCTTTGCAGTCTAAATCCAGTCCTTTTATTGAAATATACTACCTGAATCACTGATCCTGCACTATTTATTTCTTACATCTTAACTTTCATTAACCATTACATTTCAGTTTCAATAAATTATTCCTACTTGCCCATATAAACTTGCAATGAAGACAGTATAAATCTTTCAAATTTTTGTTAATGGTTGCCAGTAGTGAGGGTGTGCACCTTTTATAGTGTGATCTATCAGTGTGTCTATATTTTATCCCAGTGAAATAGCACCTGGAAAAATGAACTAGAACTCAGATCTCCTCTCTCTCAGCTTTAACTATTAGACTACCAAGTTATGCTGCCTCTTGTGCTTTTTTTTGTTGGTCCATGAATTTGGCCTCCTTTGCTGCATAGTGGTACAACCACAACAGGAGGAAGGGAATTCCATCCCCGCCCTCCCTCCCAGTCTAGCCTATACCTTGGGGATTAAAGCAACTCTTCTGGGAGGTGGTATCTGTGGTTTGATGTGCTTTGGTCATGCCTACGAAATTAGGCCCCAGTGGAGACTAAGGAGAATATCTAGAGCATAAACATAGATTGCCAAATGAAGTGGATCGGCTATGGTGACGTCGTCTTTGTTGGGCAAAATGCATGTCGCCCATTGTCTTGCACTGGGCAGGGCTTAATCCTGTGGGACAGCAGGCAACATGTTCCCTGCTTACAGGCTGTGTCTACGTGAAACTGAGACTGACTACGCAGTCAGAGCAGAGTTACTGTACAGTAATGTCCCCGAACAGCTTTTTTTGTGACGCTGACTGCACAGTAGCTCATTACTACTGCCTAGTAGCATTGTGTCATGCTTCCTGCCACATGATGCTACTGCTCAGTAGTAACAAGCTACTGCATAGTCAGTGTCTCATGTAGATGCGGCCACAGAGATGGGCCTTGGAGATTTCCTGGGGCATTTCTCTGTAAGAGAGAAAGCCAGGCAGGCACTCCTGGGACTTGAAGGGCCCTATCTTGAGTGGAAATTCCTATTGTGTGCGTGATAAGGCCCCGGGTGCACTTGTCTGGGTCACCTGGAAAATGCAATCATAAAACCAACAGTCATCTGCTGCAATAAAGTGGCAGAAACTATTACCACCTTTGTCACAGCCTCAGATTTTGGGCATTTGTGGCACAACAAGGAGTAAAGAGGTCTGCTTTCTTGGTCTTTGTACTGTCATAAAATGTTTTGTCAGTGGTGGTCCAGCAATGATACCTGGCTCCAGCCATAGGTTGTGGAATTTGATTAGACTTAGGGGGGACATAAGTACCAAGTTACTCAGACTTGACCAGTTCTTGGGCATTTACACAGCAAAAAAAGTGTTAGGTCAATCATATGTCTCCAGGATTAGGCAGATGTTGTGTGGTGTTTTTGCTAGAAATTTTGGCTGTTGATGTCTTAAATCTACCTAAGACTTATTTTAGACACCCAAGTTGTTTTTTGAACCTAAAACTGCAGTCTGGACATGAGGTCTTGCTAAGTACATGACCATCCTTTTGCAGGGTGCTGTGTAACTGTAATTTCATAGATGCTAGGGTCAGAAGGGACCTCAACAGATCATTGAGTCCAGTTGCCTGCCTGAGGAGGAAAGTGTGCAGGCATCCAGTCAGATGCCTATCCAGCCTTAAAAAAAACCGAAACAGGCTATATACAATGTCAGTGTGTATTAGCAAGAGATTGCTTAAGCATGCCAAAATGCTTTCAGTTTTTTCACAACAGCTCCTATAGATACAAATAATTCAGTATCATGGCTGTGCATGTTTTTATAAACATGTATTTTCTAACAGGATATAAAAATCCACTTAAAAATCTTGCAGAGGAGACTACAGAGAGGGTCAACTATTTAAATCCTTGATCAAGGCAGAAACATTCCCGTTCACACCATCCCAGACAAATGTTGTCTGCCCTGTACTTAAAAGCTTCCAGTGATAGATTCCACAGTCACCCTAATAATTCATTATAGTGCTTAACCACTTTCAATAGCGGAAACATCTTTCCTAAGATTCAACCTAAATCTCTCTTGTTCCAGTTGACTTCCTGTCCTGTCCCTTTGGCTCTAAACAAGCATCTCATTTGAGGCCGTCCTGATTGTTCCAGGTTTTTACTTGGTTCAAAACAGGAGTGACAGTCCTTTACACATGTAGCTCTTCCAAATAGGTGGCCTGAGAGGGCACGCAGCCTGACTTGCTTGTCCCTGGAATCACCTGCAGTTGAGTTAAATGAGCAGCAATTAACTTGCAGACCCCACAGTGATGTTTCAGGAAGAAGTGTTAAGCGTGTTTTATCTGACATATTTCACAGATAGTTGAAGCAATACCTGTGTGCGCGAACATCTGTTGGATTCTGGAACAGAAAGCTTTCTTCCCAGAGAAGTGCAACATCTGTTGAACATGACTTGAGTTTAACTAGGTCGGGAACCACTGGTTTGCAGCCTTGTGGGCCTATAGAACAGTTGATCACCACCCTCTTTATAACGACCTTTTTTTATATATCAAGACTAATCAGATTCCCCCTTCAGTGTCTCTAGACTAAATAATCCTAATTCTCCCAAGCTTTCCATGTATGTTATGGTGTCTAGACTGCTAGTAATTTCTGCTGTTCTCCTCTGCACTTTCCAATTTGTCTGCATCTTTATGCCACCCGAAATGAGACAGGGAAGTCTCACCAGCTCTGATAGAGGGGAAAATAATTTTCTGTGATTTGTATATGGCGCTCCTGTTAATGCATCTCAGGATGTTGTTATTTTTTCCCCCAGTAATGTTATGATACCGAGTCCTGTAATATACATGTTTGTGAATCGTATTAAGAGATCCAGTTAGTCATTCCAGGCTTTCAAGAAAGGTTTTACTTTCAAAAGCTAGAAAATTTCTCCTGAACACACGTACACTGGAAATCATGCTATATACATCATCAGTTGTTCACCTCCAGTATAAAAGCCCAGAATCTGCTCCCAAGTAGAACAGCCTGTGTTTTTATACAGGCAGTCTGTCGTGATGAGAGAACAATTCTCCTTACCAAATGCTTGCTTTCCTTGCAAATAAAATGTTACATGCTTCATTGTGTTCAGTTTCAGAAGAAGAAAAATGCTCTGGAATACATGTACCTCATGAACACTGTTATTTGTCATCCTATTAGTAAATCCTGAACAGACATTGTCCTCTCTATTTCTTAGACCCTGCTACCTTTTGGCATAAGTGGAAAATGTAAAAACATCCCAGTGAATAAGTATATATTCTTAAAATCCTTTGGCTGAATAGAAATGCAGTTAAATAATTGAACTATTTTTCTTAGATGGCCATTTTGTCATGAGTGGAGTTGTGATTTGTGTGGCCTGTGCTCCATTGTGTTACTCAGTAGAAGAAACCAAATTTTTTTCTCTGCAGGCATGCAAACCCATTGCTAGTTTTTTTTAAAGAAGTTCACAGTAAGCTATTTGCAGTGTTAGGATTTTCAATGAGATATATACTTAGTGATTTATGGTCATATAATTTAGAAAGCTTTTTTGAAAGCATTGTCTAGGCAATCATAGCAAAAGCAGTGTGTCAGATGTTAAACTTGCTGAAACTATAAACTGCAGCATATAAAATTTGGTAGGCTTAATAATGAATATAATATACTTGTCAATCTGCAATATATTATTATCTCAAAACAAATTTTTTGCTAGTTTAATACATTACTATAAACACCATGATAGATATGCATCATAGGTCTCAGCAAGATAGGTATCTTGCTGTTGTAATAATTTGGTTCTTATTAGGTCATTTTTATTTTATTACTGGAGGAAAGGCTGTGATACTTTGATCAGCTTAGGAGAAAAAGGTAATTGAAACTGCAAATAGTTTCACTGACATTTTGTTAAGACTGCTTTTCCATAGAAAAACTGACCTAATGGAATTATTTATATTCCAGTCAGAAGTCATTTTCTCTGGTCAATAGAGGCAATTCAAATGAAAACAGAAGATAACAGCATTCTTTAAAATTTCTGTACTCCTACTGATGTCACCAGGCAGAGAATCTTAGAACATCTCATCCAGATTTAAAAATAATGAAATAAATTAATTCTCTGTTTTCATCCTGTGATGTCAGGTTGTGTGTCACCACTCCAATTTAACCTTGTCACATCTCAAGAAATTGTAATATTCTTCCTAGTTCATGATGCAGGTTGAGCACACTCCACATTACCATAAACTTTGCATATAAGTCAAATGCGCAAATAACTTTCAGATCTAACTAAAAATCTACGAGGCAAGTAAGCCATAACCTACATTTATTTCATTTTAATCATCGCTTATCTGAAGATAAACTTAAGCCTCATATTAACATAAGCTTGGTATTTTAAATGGTTTCTCTTATAGTTTGAAAGGTGACTTCTCAAACTTCATACACACAGTGTTAAATATGAAAACAAGCTTTATAAAAGAAGGCAACAGAGAGCATGGACAAGCCTTCAGGCACTGCATAGCAGCTGCTCTCCCTGGTCCATGTTCAGGAGCCTGTGACAATTCAAAGGTAGCAAAATCATTTCTAATTTTAACCGTTCCATCCAGGTAAAAAGCTGGCAGAGGGGTGGGGAACAGATTTAGCTTCCTTGTATCACTACAGGCTTGTGCACATGTAGTAGTTAGCTCCCAGCCATCAGTTCTCCTTCCCCATTTAAAAAACAATCCAGCTGAATGTTTATCTGTGCCTAGACAGCTTATGCAAGTCAGACCTATGCAGGATTCTTTAAAGTCACTTTAAAGAAATATTACCAAACTGGATCAGATGCAGTTTAGTCCTTAGCTCTGTCTCCCATCCCTAGTGTTTGAGCACATGATATTTTTACATATCTGTGGATATGTGGATATCTTTCACAAAACTTTGTTGTGTAATGCCTTATTAAAGATTTTATTTTATTTTATTTTATTTTATTTTATTTTATTTTATCTGCAGCTTTCTCAGGACTTCTTGCAATGGTTTAACAGTAATTCCATTTTTCTATGTAGTTAAGCCTGTAATATAAATTGCCCTTAATCAGGAAGTAATTAGTTCTCTTGGTTTTTCTTTATTAAGGAGATTAAAAGTTTATCTCAGCAGGGTAGAGGTTAAAAATGGCAATTTAATGCTATAGCCTTGCCAACAGCGGAAAACAAAGAGCAGTAAGACTCTTGGAAAAATATGCTAAGCATCTTTCTCGCCACTCCAAGTAGTATTTTTATCCTATACTAGTGAAATGCCTATCAAGAATGGGGGGGGCGGGATAGAGCGCCACCCCCCCACACACACACTCTGCATCCATCTGGCCCCCCTGATATTCTTGATGGGCATTCTTGATGCAGCACGGGTTGAAGCTATGCCCTGCCAGGAGCAACATTCCCCCCCCCCAGGAGTATTATGGAGAGACAGACAGATGGACTAAGCCATATATATTATTGTCAATGAGAATTTATGGAAATCATCTACCTAAGTTTCTGGTGTAAGACTACTCACACAAACAAGTGAAGAAGTTCAAGATGTTTCAGAAATCTACTGCCCAAGCATAGGAAGATATAATGGATAGCCCTTTCTTTAGAAAGCTCAGTTTTCTTAATAGATGCATGACAGTAGGTCCCACTGTAGGTATGTATACATTCAAAACCAGATGTTTGAGTATCATTATCTGTCAGGGCCACACATGACACCACCTCCTGTACAAGGTCTTGTGTTGGAGCATAACAAGTGGCAGTAGGGGGGCTATATTACTCACCCTCCGTTCCCTGTCAGTAACTGGCAACAAGTTGTAGCCTTGAAGTGTTTGACCTACTAGGATCAACCATTTTCTAACTCTCAAAACATTTCAGTTTTTTTGAGAAATCTAGATATTCTTCAGGTCTTTAAAATCTTACTCCCTGAAGCCTCTACTCTTTTCCTGGTTTATGAATAACTAATATTAGGGTTCTTTTTGATGAAAGGAGAAAGATAATCCAAAAATAACTCAGTAAACACTTCAGGCGTTTTCTCAGTGCAGATGCCATCTGGCCTATGGGCACTCTCCATTTTCATATTCTTCCTATCCCAATTTGTTCTCTGATGTGAGACATCAAGATATCTATATGATACAGTAATTTATAATTGAAAAAATTGATCTAAAATGTCTGTGGAGGCTGCTTCTCCATCCCCCCATGCACACAATATACTTGAGTAAAACTTTATTTTGTGTGATTGTGCAATTGTCTCTATATGCACTACTGAAAAAACATAAACCAGGATAAAACTTATTTTTCCAATAAAATTTAAAATGTTATAGTAGATGTTTGATTTTATTATATGACTTTTTTTTTATCTATAATTTGTTAAAATATCCTCTGAAAGATTTTATGTGTACGGCCCTCGACAACTTGTTGAAACTCGTTAAGTGGCCCACCAGTCAAAATAATTGCCCGGCCCTAGACTAAGTACTTTTTTAGGGAACAAATTTATGTGAGTTTTCCTTTTTCTGTTCCTTCGGATAATGGTACAGCTCTTAAGAGCTCCCCCTGAAGTCTGCCAGGTTAGGGTTAATATTAGGGTACATTCTTAAGGTTTCTCTTCATCTGGAGAAACCCTTTTGTACCTGTTGATATTTACCCTTGAGCTTCTCTCATCCATCCTGTCAGTGCATACAGAAAGGAGTCAATTAAAGGTACAGTCGGTTGAATTCTGACCATTCAAGTGCTTTGGTTTTTATTGTTCTCAGCAGCCAATTTTTCCAGCTAGACAGTACAACCAGCGAGCCCTAATTGGCCATCTTGTTTGGACAGGAATGCCAATTTTGTTTGTGTTTTTCTTTGGCCATTTGCAGAGCCCATAGCAGTTAAGTAGTTACCTGCTAACATTTCGGAGATTTTGTGATATCTGTTGCCACTTCTGAAGATTGGATTAGTTGTGATCCTAGATGGAAATGGATATTAACGCATGGCTTTGGTACATAAGGCATCTGTTCCTCTGCACTGTGTAGCATCCCCAAGTTCTACCATTAATGACTGTTTTTGTCTGAAGCTTAATATTTAAGGGTGCAGACACAAGTGCAGCTCCCTGCTGTAACTGAGAACACTTTGCAGGATGTTTTCTGAGTTGCAGTGTTCCCCTGGACCAAACAGAAGTTCACTCTTAGTTCAAGGAGGGGAACCTTAGCAACGGCCTCTCCTCTCTCCCAGCCTGTCTCTGTTTGAGAATGGGAGGGAGGAGAGGGAACTTATTCTAGGATTAGTGAGTTGGAGCAGGAACTGAAAAAACCCCATACCAAACTCCCTCTGCTCCCTTTCCCCACTTCCATTCTGAAAATAGTGACAGGCTGGCAGGCAGTGCAGACAAGTTGCAGAAGACGCTCCGTTTTAAAACATCTTCACCTGACTCCTCATGCATTAAGGATTCAGATTTTTGCGTGATCAGCCATTTTCTAAACATTCTGCAGCCATGCACTTGTTTGGTCATGACTATAAACCACTTTCTGTGGCCAGCTTGGGCAAAATTTGTC
Organism: Crocodylus porosus; assembly: GCF_001723895.1. Classification (NCBI taxonomy): domain Eukaryota; kingdom Metazoa; phylum Chordata; order Crocodylia; family Crocodylidae; genus Crocodylus; species Crocodylus porosus. The sequence goes on along the minus strand of NW_017728918.1, from coordinate 105,733,425 downwards.
TCTTCTGTCTGCCCTAATTGTTGAACAGTATTCCCGTCCTAATTATTTTGCATTGCAAGGCAGCAGATAGCTGTGAAGTGCTGTGCTAAAGTATTTCATACCACTGGAAAAATTTACCTTTGTTCTTTTTTTTTTAATAGACTGATATCACCAGAACAGCCTGCGAAGGGAAAGTTCCTGACCTTGGGTTCCAAGTTCCGTTACAGCGGTCGCACGCAAGCACAGACACGGCAAGCTAGCAACCTTATAGATAGACCAGCCCCATATTTTGAGCGTACCTCAAGCAAGCGTATCTCCAGGAGTCTTGATGGGGGTAAGAATTTATGATAAGGGATATTATTTACTGAATATAATGGTTGGATTTCTTCTTGTTGCTTTCTCTCTTCGGTTACTCCATTTAGAAAATTCTGACCTGGATTTGGAGAATGTTATTGTCTAAACCTTATGAAATTCAGTTTCCAAGTTAGGTAGTTTTAGAAAGGTCTAGGCCTCAGGGCTGGTTGTGATGTCCCTGGGTGGCCACGCAGCTCCTACCCCACTCTGGCTCCTTGAGGTACCCTCCCTTTTCTCTTCCCTGCCATGCCTTGATGAAATCTTTATACCGTTTAGGGTGGTTACCCCAGGGTCCTAGAGTGAGCCCCAGTTTGCCTTAGTCTTGCCCCTTTGGGCACTAAATTGCAGCCCTCTTGTCTCTATTTGTGCCTTAGGGCACAAGCCACCTTAGTGTCATTAATTGTGGCCTCCATCCTCCCCTGTAGCTACACCCATGTCTGGCAGATGCTACTTGGTATCACTTATGAGGTGCTCCCTGGCCCCAAAACAACATTGGCCCCTTAGGTCTCAAACCTTTGTTGGGGCTTCAGACTTCTCAGCTTTGGCTCCCTTTCTCAGACCTTGGCTTCTGGGCTTCAGCCCTAGTTTTACGCTTCTCAAGCTGCTTGGGCCCCTGGATCCAGTTTTGCCCATCTTAGACTAGTTTTGCATCCTAGCCCCTTCTAGTCTCCAACCCTTACAGGACTTTATTCTGGGTGCTTCTTAGGTGCCCATTTGGCCTCCATAGCCACAGTCTGATCCTCCAGTCTCTAACTTAATCACAGTGTAAATGCAAGCAACCTTCATTACTTCATGGCACTGCATCACAACAGGCCTTAAGTCTCCCTTATCCACCCTGGGTGGGCTGCTAGCAGGTGGGTGCTGCTCATGGGAAGGCGCTGCCGCCACAGACGGAAGCACCAGGCCCTGCACAGCTCAGGCAGGCAGGCAGGTTCTGGGAGAAAAAAAAAAGATCAGGCTCCTCTCCACTTTTTTTTTTTTTGCTTGTTTTTGCTCCAGTTGAACTGCCTCCAGGTCACACAGCCCCTGAGCTACATGGGGCTCAGTGCTTCCCTCCATGGTGGCGGTGCCCCACTAGGACCACCCAGGCTAGTGGGTATGTGGCACCTGGGGGGCACCACCACAGTGGAGAGAAGTACTGGGGCCACCCGCAGCTCAGGGACTGCACAGCCCACCAACAAGCCCCCCTCTGCCAACCGCAGGAGAGGCAGGTCCAGCCCCACATGCACCATTCCCCAAGCACGTTGGCTTCCAGTGTCCTGTGCACCATTGCACTTTGTTAGGTAGCAAACTAAAACACTGTAGATAGGTTTTGCCTTGCTGTTACATTACTGTCATTTAAAGCGGAATACACCAGCAAGAGTGTAAGTAGCAATGCCATTAAAACAGAATACGCCACTGGGGGTTGTAAATATCAATACCATTAAAATGGTGGAAAAGGGCAATTCAGCAGCTTTAAAGGCCAATTTTGTTGCATGTACAAAGGCCCAATTGTTCTAATGTCGCACTTAAACCTGGCCAGTGACACCAACATCAAATATGAGGCCTCAAGTTTGGATTAATCTACATGGAACTTTACCCTTTTCCCTCACCTTGTGGCTCTTGCCCTTCTTTTAAAAAAAAAAAAAATTGCTTGACTTGCAGATGACCTCTTAGGAGCACCTGCATTGTATTTCTCAATACAATGTCCCAATGATGAAGCTATAATATTTAGTTGTATATATACCCAATCCTCCCCCTCACTACTTAGGGGTCATCTATCAAATCTAGAAATCTATCAAATTTTGAAGAATCAGTTACTGCAAAATAAGTGGATAAGTAATGGTATTTTGTTTGGCATGCTACATTTGGAGTTTCTGCTTTTGCCATTTTAAATTTAACAATTTAATAATGGAATTGGGAATATTGCTTCTTTTTGTGTATGACAGAATAAATAGAATTCAATTGCTACATAAAGACTGTTATAGTGGATTTCTACCAGGGAATATTATTTGTAGAATTGATCTTTGTTGGTCCACTTTTGTAAATTAGAGTCTTAATATAAGCTGAAATTAGATTGAAAAATTATTAGGGGAAGGGAAAAGATTTTCAAAAAGAGAAAATGACAGTGAGACCCTAGATCTCTCTTTCACTTTACTAGCCACTTTGACAACCTCCTTCCATGAATGTAAATCATGTCTCTTCTTGCTTTATATTAAGTCAGTAAACATTTCTCAAATAGTTATTTTATAACTAAGGCAAGAAATAGGTGTCACTGAATGAAGGGAAACAGCTGTGTCACCATGTGACATTGGGTGAAACGCACATCACCCTGGGTCCTGGCTTTGGTTTGGGACAGAGTGCAGTGCGATTTCTAGAGGCAGTTTTGGATGAGTTCAAATACTCTTGATAGTTAAGTGTCTTCCAATATAGTCAGATTATTCATTCCTTTCCACCCCTCCTCCCCTGCATAATTGTGGTTTCCTTTGTAAGTTACTGAACCCAGAGTGCTGAACACCTAACTCAAGGGAAATGGAAAAATTTGGCAGCAAGGGAACCATGTTGCTGCTTCCAAGCTCCCAAATTTACAGATCTGTGAGGAGCTCTGCAGGTGCATAGTGTGTTCCTTCAAGCTAAGTGAAGTGCACAGAGCTGGGGTGGTATGGAACCTGATCCAGGTGATGTGGGACCCAATCCAGGTGCCAACCATGCACGCAGTCCAGCCCACAGATTGATCCCGGGCCACTCATTCAAACCCTTCGGGCCAGAAAGTTGAGCACCATGGTACTGACCATTAAAAAAACATTCATATTCTTACAGCTTCTTGAACTGTTTCAATACAACATGCTAACATTTCTGTTAGCTTGTCCTGGTTTATTAAATGTTGACAGTTTTTTATTCCTTTTTTGTTTCCCTCTTGTATCTCTCTTAAAGATGTACTCATTCAAACAGTTCAGACCAGTCTCTAAAATATTGCTGGGTTTTTGGTCTGAGCCAGTTGGTCTTTGAGCTCCCCCTGCTGGTGAATTTTATTATACAGCCTTGATAGTAAAACAGATGATGCACAATCTTCAGGGACTTTTAAATAAATATATTCAACATGGGATATTTTTCTTCTTTTAGAAATGGAAAAAGTATAGCGATGTTGTGTTGTATTTTAATGCATGTCTACAGTGCCTGATATTTTTGAGGGACAGGTTCAGAAGCAGAAATACTGAATGCCATAAGAAACCTATTTGCATGGATTCTTTTTATCATGGTGGACATCACGGACACATGAACCCTAGCTGTTTATTGTTCTTGAGACATTGTCATCAGAGTAATCAAATAGTCTTGATTTATAACACTTACCATTAGGCTTCGCATAATTCGATTTATATATATTTCACTGGCTAAAATTGATGTTTATTTCTAAGATATTTATTGTGATTTTTATCCATTTAAATTTTCAGGATTGCATGACATTAGGGCTGTAGGGGGCAGACAATTTAGTAATGACAGTTTATTGTTACAAGCTTCATAAAATAACATCAAAATATAAAAAGTAAATATCCATACATCAGTAAATCGTCCCTACTTTAAATCATTCTATTTATTCATCAGGAAAGAGCTGGGTGGGCAGAGACCAGAAGAGGAGGACAGCAGCACTTCCAAAGCTCTGGGAACATTGGGAGAGGTGGCTGCTGCCCTTGGTCTCCTGAGCTTAGCCTGCCAGGCCCAGGCAGGACCCTGCTGCCACCAGTCTGGAGCCTCCAGTACCTTCCTCTCCTTATCCCTCCCTTCTTCCCCCTTGGGTAGGGGGTTTAAGTAGCCTGTTATCTCTTTCCAGTCCAATTCCCTGGACCTGTAAATGAGCAGCTAGTTGCTTAATCGATTAATCATTAGGTCAGAACAGCTAATTATTTAATTGATGACTCATTAGGTCTCCCATTGTTTTCCTCTTTAACCCTGCACCCTCTGACTCTCCTAATCCACTGTCAAGTAACAGGGGTAAGGGTTCCCTGTTACAGTCCCCTTTCTATAAATTTCCATTATTACTGATGGAAATATTTTTCCAGTGGTCTGAGTGTGCCATGAAATTGCTGTTTATTGATGTTTGTCAATAAACATTGGATCCCACCGAGCCTATCATTAGTAAATTTTGAAAAGCTGTGCAAGTATAGTTAGAAACTTTACTTTTAAAATGGATGCTTGATTATCATCTATCTTTCTTTCTGAATATCACATATAAAAAAAAATATATGATATTCAGAAAAAAGATATACATGTGTAAAATAATACGTGTGTGTGTGTATGTATGTATATGATATACTTGATATCTCTATCTATCACAGGGATCTATCTATCACTGCCATAAGTATGGCAGTTTATACAGATTGATGTCTTATACACTTGATATCTTGCTAGGGCTCTGCGAATTCTTTGTGCTTCTCAATTTTGCACTGGGTATCTCTCAAGAGCTATGCTGTTGTGAAACTACATAGGTAGAAGTTCTCAAAACAAAACTTTTCAATATACCTGAAATTCTGTGTCCTCTATTAGCTCCCGTAGGTATTACAGACCAAAGTCTGCTAAGGGACTTATCTGCTACCGCAGCAGGACCCACTGGTGATGAAGCTGCTGTCCTAGCCAAATTAAAAAATGGGGAAAGTAGAGAGGAGGATGGAAGCCCAATTAAATCCCCACCATTGGAACTGACCCAGGATGGAAAGGTATGACTGACTGTAACATTTAAATTATTCAATAACAGTATGCGTTCTACTGTACTATAACATTTAAATTATTCAATAACAGTATGCGTTCTACTGTACTTATTTTTAAGAGGTATACAACTCCACTTTGAAAATTATCCCTACATATTTAAATGATTTTGTTCTGTTTAATCAGATATATATGGGGGGTATGCGCACACACACGCACACCCCATATTTTATATAGCCGAAAGGGAACAAATAACATATTGCAAATCTGCATGTATGACATTGAATCTTCTAATTTTTCCCTTTGTTGCTACAAGTTAATTTTAATTACCATAATAATGTGCTACTTAAATCATTCCAGCATACAATTGTAGGAGCTGAACCTTTTCTGGACTAATTCTGCCATAAATTAGATTTTATCTAATTCCTGTGTTGAACAAAATTATTAGAAAGTGGTTTTTAGTGTTACGTACAGCCTATTTAGTTGCATGCATTTTGGTTTGTTCAAGTTGATTTCAAAGTTGTTGCATTAGTATTTGTTACAGAAACATTTGAGCTTTAAAAAAGGAATGTTCATTTAGAATTGACGCATCTTTCCATGAAAAGTCTGGTTTGCACATAGTGGAGAAATTCTTATGCAAGTGCAGATTTACTTATCTTGTTGAAGGAGTTAGTCAAATTCTAATTGCTTTTACAGCAAAACTTGTGCCAACACCTCTTTCCAAAATGTAAGCTTAAACCTTTGAAAGTCAGTGATAAGTGTGCCTTCTTTTTCAGATATCTAGCCTTATTTTGTTGGCTGGCCATCCAAAATCTCTCTTCTCAGCATGTTTTGAAAACATCCTTTTTGCAGTTTAGATAAGTGGTACCCAAATCATTTCACACGGACAGACTAAGTATGTTGTGTCTCAGGTTGCATTCAGGCATGTGGTTTGTGATACCGCAGACCTTTTTGAGGCACCACAAACCACATGCTGCAAATGTTAAAATGTGCCCTGCTCTACAAATTTGCAGCACACGGCCAAAATTTGCTACTGGGGTTTGCTGGAAGTAAAATAAAATAAAAAATCAGAACAAAAAGCAGTGCAACATCTACACAACAAGCCAGGCCATGTGAGGCCAGGCCATGCTCTGGCTGCCGGCCAGGCCTCTGTGCTGCCTGACCTGTGCCCCTGCTGCTCCAGGCCACCATGTAAGGCTGCTGGGGCCAGCAATCCCGTTGGCCTCAGCCTCCAGCTCTCCCTGGCTAAAAAGCCAAGTGAAGCTGGGAAAAGGCAGTTTGCCCATTTCAGGACAGTTTGCCCCACAAGAAAGAACAGGTGCAGGGGGTATTCACTGCATCAATTTGTGCTGCTGCAAGCACAGGCCCCTGCATATCTGGATGCAGCCTGGTGCAGTTCATGGTTATCCTCTATCTGAGTGAGAGCAAACCTGCAGTCCCATGTTCATATTACTCCAAATGAATAATTTTAGATCAGTAGGCCTTAGCAGAAGCACTCACAGTGTGGCTGTACCAGGTTCAACCAATCTGTGAATTCTGCTAAATACCTTGCCACCAGGACGGGGCAAAAATGGAAAGGAAGGATTTCAAATCAGTCAAGGAAAATACATATGTAAACTAGTTGAGGAAAATACATATGCATTGGTGGTACTATGGGAGAGAGTAGAAAACTAAGAAATATCCTTTACCCACTGGAAAGAACATTTTGGAAAGAATTGCATGTTTTTTGAAGCTCTTCAGTTGAGTTTACTACATGTACCAGCTCTGTAAACAGCAGGGTTTTATTTTCCTCCCAAAACAGATTTATTTCTTTTCTTTTTTGGTTGTTTTTAAATTCCAGAGGGAATGGTAGTAAATCCTAGGATCAAAGTGCCTGCTTGTCCTTCATGTGCTGCTGTGTTCTCTGACCTTTCTCCAAAGCTTTGAATGTCTGTCTGCTCTCTTCTTTTGTAAGTGGCTGTACTATTACAGTTCAAAAGTGCAAAATTCTCCAGAGTCTAAAACTGAACATCTACAATGTCTTCAGTTTCACAGTTCATTAAACTGGACAAGTTGGCTGCTTTTAAGATACATGGGGATTTCCAGTTTTAGTCTGAGATCTGTATTACATTAGTAGTGCTAACACCTATTTTTGAGTAAAAGTTTTCACTAATGACCAGTTTCTTTCTCCTTCTCCCCACTCTTCTTGTACATCTTCTTGTGTTTTTGTTGATGCTGATTGTTGGTTTTCATTCAGCTTCAACAAACACTGTCCTTTACATTTCTCTTCACTTCCTGACAAAGATGTTGCCATCCTAGTCTTCTGAGGTTTGCATCTCCTTGCTCCCACCGAACATTTAGTACTATTTTCCAATCACCTCTCATTCCTTATCATCTTTGTGCTGCTTCTCTCTCCTTTCCAGTCTGTTCCTCTCTTTCTCACATTTTCCCTTTCTCTTGCTCTGACCTTCTGCTACTGGAGCTGAAAGTGAAGTCACTGAGTGCTTATGACAATGACTTGAATGACAAACCAGAGAAAGAGGAGGTGTGTAACTTTGTTGCTTAAATGATGGCATCTGCTTATAGATTTGACATCTGTTTACGGAGATGCCCTCAATCTTGCACATTTCCTAGTACTAACTATAGATACCTCTCACTTTTTTTTTTTTACTAGTGACAGCTTGCCACTGGTACAGTTAAGGGTCTTTTAATATTTAAATGTCTGATTTTTCTGGATGAGTATGTGGTGCAGTGCATCAGATTGGATTATATCCTCTGTGTACCTTGGTTTTTTTGTAATTGAAAGGTTTTGAGAGCTTATGAATGGACATATTAGAAATACTTTGGGATGGGAAGCATCTTACAATTATTTGACAATATTGCCTCAGTTACACTACACACACGTCCATTTCTGCCTTCATCATAGTCCATGAACTTTAAAATAGCATTGTAGGGGCAATTATTGTAGGTTCTGTTAAAATCTGTAGAGTGAAATTTCTAAAATTCTGTCTCTTGTTTTAATTCACCAAATTGCGAACACTATAAATAGCTTTTTGTTGTAATTTCCATTTTCAAATAGGCACTAGAATTGTAAGTTTTCAGCTTTCCATGCATTTGTGCAGTGTTGTGTGTTTTTGTCCAAGGATCTCTCTGGCTTTTTAGTGCTTTTGTTCACATTCAGCAGCAGGTAAGATGAAGACTAGTTTCTTTTATTAGGTTGGATTGCAGGTTACATAACTGACTTGAACCATCACAAGTACGAATATTTTAGAAATGTGCTGAAGTTGCTATGCAAAAGTATCAGTCTCACTAAGTGTATATGTTCTGATGTTTTGTCTGCTTTGGCTGACAAAAAGTGCCTACTCTCCATATGGTTGCTTTGCATGTCATGGCAAATCCACCACACACAGTCAAAGGCAAGTTTACATATGAACTTCAGTGGAAATATGAAGCAAAACAGGATGGCCTTTTAACTGGAAGCTGAGCAATGAAGGAGCCCAGTTCTTTCAATGGTTGTGATGGTAATGATGTAATTATCTCAGTGTTATATGTGTTACGCTTGAGTGTGTGACGCAACACTAGGAAAAACATAAATTCAGTAAAATAAATCTAAGTAATGTCAATACATACCTAAAGAAGTTGTGGAATCTCTATCCTCAGAAGGTTTTAAGAGCAGTTTAGACAAACACTTGTCTGGCATGGCTTAGACAAGTGATTAGACTAGATGACCTCCTGAGGTCCTTCCAGCCCTACTCTCTTAGATGACTAAAGATTTTCTCCTTTTTCTCATAAAATTGCAGCAAGTCCTAAGTAAGTGAAAATGCAAGAAAATATGATACATATATATTATGTACTTTCTCAAAGTATAGAATATGCATATTATAATAATAATTATAATAATAATAATAATAATACTCTAATAAGCAAAAAGTATAATAAGTAAATCATCTTTCAGAGCTTAAGAGTTTGCACTGTGCTGACTTCCTAGATGCTGCCTTTTGAACTACTGGCTACTGATATTTAGCCTATGGCATATTTTCAGATAATTTATTTCCTTAAAAAAGCATTCAGTATACTTGTAATCAGGATATAATTTTTTTTAAAAGTTCACTCCTGTTCTGAAAAAGCATACTGGTCTTTGAGATCTCACTGTATTTTTTTAAAGCAAAAATCTACAAATAAGCAATTGTATTCTTATATAGGAGTTTGACGGTAATCATTAGCCATTTTACCAAAAACAATACATAATACAAACTCCACTTTGAATTTAGCTTCTGAGTTTCTCTGTAATGTATTTGACGTCAAGAATTGGGTGACATCAGCTTTTTTTCCTTGCACTCTGTCTTAAATTTCTAGAAGCCTGGGAAGAAAACTGTGAAAAACACAGCAGTAAAGAGACGGAGTGCATGTGTGGTACTAATGTTTTCCATTTTGTCTATGGCAAACATTGCTTCATTGATATAAAAACATTGCTTCAGTGTAGAAAAGCTATTTCTGCAGTGGTGGTATAAATGGAAGACCAAAGGGTACCTATACATGAGCTCAGAGGTTATTCCAACATGCTGGAATTCCATACAATGTGCAGCAGACTTGATTAGCTGAATCTGTTAGAGCGTGGCAGTTACCACACTCCAGAAGCCTCCTGTGTCTCATGCATCAGTGCTTCCAGACTAAAAATGGCAGCAAGGACACTTGAACTAAAGCTTCTCAAATGCCACTTTGAAATGTGGAGACGCTAATACACGAGACGCGGCAGCACTCTAATTAAAGCTCCGTTTCCCCACAACTTCTCCCAGAGCACGTGTAAAAGTGCCCATAGTGACTTAATTTGGGGTTAAAATTAAGGCCAAAACAATAAAGATAATAGGCAGTAACTAAGGCTGAAAGAATAAAGTCTGTAAATATAGCATGTGATTTGTAACATTTACAAACAAACAAACTCTTTCTGTGTGTTGCTCCAGATTCTCATTAATAAAGTTTTTTTCTTTTGATGATTTGCTATGCACTTAACCTAGGTGGAGCCCAAAGACGAAGAAACACAGCAGAAGGTGGATGACCTTTTTCAGTTAAATCATGTAGCTGCCTGCTATTGTTAGTATTTTGAAGCTTCTTTAGCCTTGTCTGAATAGTGCTTTTTCATCTCATTATTTATTTTTAAATCTTATCAATCTGAGGCCCCTTTTTTGGTTACTTGCTGCTACATATATGTTCATTTTGCTTTCTTTTTTGTGTGTGGTTTAATTTCACAGAACAATTCCTTGAAAGTAGACGGGGAAAATATTTATGTCAGACATAGCAATTTAATGTTGGAGGTTTGTATATAATATAAGGAACACTTTTTCTTCTCATTTGCTGCCAGGCTGCATGGGACGGGTGGTCACGTGCAGGCTGTGATGGACACTATGCATGAAATGCATGGGGAAATATAAGTTGGAAATGCATGTTGTAAAGCTTTATTTCCTATCGTGAAGGAGAAGCTTGTAAGACTATATCTGCTAGATGTTTTCAGAGTGACATCTGGGAATCATAGCCCTGTTTAAATCATGAATTAATTTGCCTGCTGAGTACCCAAATATTGGATTTTTACTTACCAGACAAATGCATAACTTGATGGATTCACCTTCTAGATCGCACTCAATGTTTTCATTTTCTTTTCTCACATGTATACAGTGGACATTTGGGATGACATGCTCTGGAGGGATAAACATAATGATAACCAGCAGGACATCCTGAGTTTCTAATCCTGTCCATGTCACTGACTTGTTGTAGACTTTGTGCAGGTCACTTTAAGATCAGTTTTTTAAAAGGACTTAAATGTGTAAATACTTGTAAAAACCTGGTCCTTGATGCCTGTTTTATTTTTCTTGTTGTTGAAATTTTCCTAAAGAATTAATTCTCCTTGAGGATTAATGTTTATGAAAAGGCTTTGAACTCAAAGCACTATTTAAATACCAAGTGCTGTTATTCATTACTTACACAGAGATATTTGACTTTAATAAAGTTGTTTCTATAATCTAAGTGGAATATTTTATGCCAGTGTGTATTTAGGTAGAGTCCCTGTAGTTTAAAATGATAAGCAACTGAAAGGGCACTAACAACTTCCAAAAAAAATATTATCATCTTATACCTAAATAGTTTGCCCATCCAAATGGGGCTATAAGAAATTCCCTTTGTCACAAAAGAGCTTATTTCTGATTTAATTATTGTAATTGTACTAATATATTTTGTTGCTTTTTGCAGCTTCTGATGACTTTTCAAAATTTACTTTTGCATAATATACTAAAACACAAACAGTGTAAACTGCATAATCAGGGTTTGAACAAATACAAGAAATGTGCCTAGTCTTAAGCCACTATAATTCTTTTTAGGATCTACTAAAATATTGCCAGTGTTAGTTATATAAATATTACTTAAGGTTTGTGGAATGATTGTGATACAATCCATACCTTTCTATTCACCAAAAAACAGATAAAATGTTTGTTTGTTTGTTTGTTCGTTTAAAAATAGACAGGTTTAATTAACTTTCTGGATAGATATTTAAAGGTGCGTATTTGTGGGTTTTTTTAATGATTCCTTTATAATTCCATATAAGAGCCTAAGTTTTAAAGCCATATCCTATGAGAGTTGTCCTTCACCAGAGCTATTCATTGAGTTTACAGATAAGCAGAGTGCAAGTCCTTTCAGTATGCAGGGCTACATTTTTAATGTGAGATTTATCGGCACGTTCAGCGAACTCTGAGCTTCATAATGAAGTGCTAAACAGTTGCTTATCTTGTAAAAATCAAACAATGCTTGTGCACGCATACTCAAAGTTATTTTTTGGGGATCTTTGGTGTAGGAACTATAGACTGCGTTGTCACTGTGAGCTCTGGTAACTTTAAATCATATTAAAAGGCAAGGGGCGACATAGTGTTTGGAAGCGTGCATCAGCTGTTTTCATTTAACTGTTATCTGTCTGCTGCTATACTAGTACCATAAACAAACCTAAAGTACTGTCATTTTAACCCTGATTGACAGGCTTAAAGTTGCAGCCATATGTGTCTAACTTGCTTGTCTACTCCCATATTGGTATGAATTATACCACTATAAGGTATTCCAATTTACTATCCATATAACCATAATATTTGCCTCTGCCTTCTGTTCTTTCTCATGCTGCCCAAGTATTTGGCTGAAGATCTAATGTCATTTTAAAAGGATTAGGGAGGTGAAATTCAGCCCACAAACTAGGTCTAGCTAATTATGAGGTTGCTGCATCATCCCTGACTCCCACATCAGCTTCCCAGCCATATACACCTGAAACTCATCTATGGATGTTTAATTCAAATTACAAAGTGGAGGTGTCAGTCGTCTTTATAAAAATGGAAACTTACCCACCTTTACTGCAACCTTCTCTGGTAACCCATGTGATGGTAGCTCAGAGATTCCTCCCGTCATCCAAAGACATGCACAGACCCCTCTGCATGATTTCTATACTGCAGTCTTGCCCTTCCATGCAGGACAGAGAAAATATTGATTTTTATTTTTTAAATTTATTTTTAGATTCTGATGCTACAAATAATTACATGCATGCACAGCTTTATGCACACGGAATAGCTCTGCTGACTTTAGTGGGACTTACCCCTTACGCAGTCAAGCTATTTGTCCCATGGACCCACTAGCATAGAGTCCACATAAATAATAGTTATTTTTGGCTTAAATTTAATGGCATAAAGAGCCTTATTTACATTTTTATGATAGTCACTGCACTGGGTTCTTCTTGCTTCCATTAACAGTGAGGCTTGGCCATACTTATCATAGAGCAAATGCCCTGGTATGTTTTGCTTAAGTTTCTTTGACTTTCAAGCAAACGCCAGCAGCCCTTGATAACAATTGTTCCAAAGCTGTGGGGCCTTCCTATTGAGATAAAAATAGCCTTTTGTTTAAAAACAAAAAACCCGAACAGTTGAAAGTGTCATTTTTTTCCTGTGCACAAAGACATGAAAGAAATAAGATAAGGGTGGCTCTCTAGCATAATAAAATTGAGTCTTTTGTAGTCTAATTTTTTAAAATTTAAAAGTATTCCCCAAAAAGTGGCTCTTTAGACAAAAGGCACTTTTCTTGTTTTGAATTTTTTTTTTGAGGATAAGTTTGCTTTTGTTGTCGTGTTTTGTCCTACTTTTTTTACATTGCACATTGCTAGGACCTGGATAAGACCCAGGACGACTTACTGAAACATCAGGCTAGCATTAGTGAACTCAAGCGCAGTTTCATGGAATCCACACCTGAGCCACGCCCCAATGAATGGGAAAAGCGGCGTATCACACCTCTGTCTCTACAGACACAAGGGGTATGTCACTGTAGACACTTGTAAGCATGCATTTCCCTGCAGCTGCTTAGAGAAAATAGTATATTGCCTTCCTATACTAACAATTCTTTTTGTGCAAATGTAACATTTCTTTGTACTAAATATCTATTAACATTTTGCTGTTTAGTTTTGGCCCAAACATCAAATAAGTTGTATGCAAGTTTCAGGGTGAAAGAATAACTATAAACAATCAACGGAAGTAAATAAGTTGCATGGACTGAGCTTTGTTCTGTTTTGGGACCCAGAGTATATGCTAGATTTTGGTGATTTGAAATGCTTACAAGTTGGTTTTACCATGACAAAAAAGTGTAAGATATCTGTCTTTAATTCTGCCTAGGCAAACTTTAAGTAAACATCTTTCAGGCTTTCATTTTATCTTGCTTCAGTAGTGATAAAAATTAACATCCTCATTTTTTTTTTTTTTTTTTTAAGGAAGTAGTGTAGTATAGTTCTTTAAATGGATTTACCGTAAGACCACTAAAAAGTTTATAGGTAACTATTTAATAATGTTGTACAAAGAAAAGGGATTTTCGTTGTCTTGTAGCTCTTTTTAGACAGCTCTTTGAGCCCAGAGTTTAGAAACAGTTTTTTTCTAGAAATTGCTACGTGTTTCCTAGTTTCTTTGCCTAAGGCTGTTACAGTTCTAAAATACTTTGTGCTTTTACCAAACTTAGGTCTACTTCTGTTTTTGTGAAGATTAAACTGCTGGTTACAAGTACATTGTGCCAGAAAAGTCAATTTGCCATCTGGTCTCACATGATTTTTCCTCTGACAAAAGTGGGCTTGCTGTCCTAATTATTGCTACAAGACTTTTCTTGACATGCAAAGATTGAGGAAACTTTATAATCTCCAGAATATGTTTTTTCTCAATTTTATCAAATAATTTTCTGTATTAGGATTCTGTTTCAACATGGTACTTGGTTATCCCTAACTTTAAATTTGACTACAGTCAAGAGAACTACTCATAAGCTGAAATACCTTGGTAATTCCAGTCCTTACTGGCTAACTTTGGAAAAAACATTTTTACCATAATGTTAATGGGCTTTTTCTTGTTATTTTCTTTTGTGGGGGGAGGGCAGGGACTTACAGCTGCTGCCAGGAAACAATTTCTCAGGCTTAACCATCACAGTATGATGGCAGGTAAAAATCATAAACTCCCTTACAGGTATTCCAGATATGTTGATGGATCAGAATGTCAGAATTTTATTAACAAACATACCAATTTCATTACAAAATGTACTGTCTAATATACCAACATGGTGTAAGTGTGTGAGGTTTGGTGTTGAATTAATTTGTTGAAAAGGAAGCCAATCCACGTATTTTGTTTCTGCATGTTCTCCCACCTAGTATTCTTGTGCTCCTCTCAAGCCAATTTGTCTACATGTCTATTACGACAGTGTATGTATGTCTTATTATCTGTTAATTTACACTGGTTTTTATAAAAAACAAAAAACAAATAGCAAAAAGGAGACCACATTTTTCCAAGGGGAAATACTGCCTATAAAACAGATGCAATGGGCTGTAGCAACAGGGATTACTGAAGCAAAACCATAGGAAACGGACAAGGTGGCTACCTTGAAACTTCTTCCCTTTCACTTTTGATCTGACCTGAGTTAACTGGGATTCCTTCTTTAAATGGCAGTAATTTATTTAAGACCATCAAAAAAATTGGAGAGGAAGGGAGCTGATGAACTTCATCTGTTGATATTTGCAACAAAAGCGTTGCTATCTGCTGTCAAAGTTCTTTGGGTAAATCTAATATCTTTTATTAGACCAAGTCAAATAGTTGGAAAAACACTTGGAAGAAGTTTTCCAACTATTTGAGTTAGTCTAATAAAAGATATCCGATTAACCCAAAGAGTCTTGTCTGCCTATATCCTTAGACTAACATGGTGACAACCTATAACCCTGCAATCTGCTATCAAAACTTGCCTTGAATTTCAGAATCAGTAACATTTTAAGAGACAAATAGAAATTGTGTACATTAATCAGATAGTGCTGAAGAATACTGTAGTGTTTACTAATAACATGATTAAGGGGGCAAAGAAACATGTGTTTCAACCCAGATGCATCAATTGTCATTTTCAGCCCTCTTAAAATTTTTGTATTCGCATCACAGTTATGCAACTACTGCAGCCATCCCTGGATCTGTGTTGCTGGGAAAATGGTTCATTTCTATTGATGCCTAAGTGTGGCTGTTTCATGTCTCTGCCACTTCTCTCCCATCTGTAGGATGGGGAACATTTGAACACCTTGTAAAATGCTCTAGGATGTATTGTCAAAAAGCACCATATAAAATCTGGGTTGTGGTTTTTATGATGGTTGAATTAAAAAAAATTGCCATGTTGTTGATTAAATGACCTCTGACTTTTTTTTCAGCTAAACATCTCAAATCAAAATACATTGCAAAACAAGCTGTAAACTTTGTTTTGATTATTGGCAGTGCATAAATATTTGGATTTGTTGCCATTGCTGTTAAGTGGGGGGATATTTCTATTTGCTGCTAATAGCAGCATCTGATTTGAAAGGTAATAAATAGCAGTTTTTGGATAGATGAATGAAGTGTTGAAGAGGAAGGGAAGAACCCCTTTTAGTAGTACAGGTGCCTAGTAAGTGCTAAATTTTATTATTGAGATGGCAGTTTAAAATGACATTAATTTATACATGTGCATGTAGCACTCACACACTCTGTAGCTGTTTATCCATGGAGAACCCTGTAATTTCTTCTCCCTGCCTGTTCCAATGAACATAAATGCTGATTAATTTTATTCTCTGAGTATGAGACACATTTCCATTGGGTCAACACCTTTTTTTACTGCTATACTTTTAAGTGCGCAGCATCTGTGACTTAATATTTCTGATGGAAAACCTGCAATTATAGTGGGTTTTTTTACAGTTTTGGATATCCAGCATCATTATAATCACTCCTTTAAGCAAAAAACAAACGAACAAAGGTACCCCCCCACAAACCTAAAATGCAGATGTTTCTAAACATTTATTTCATTTTGGTTTTTGAATGAAGAATGAATGAATGTCCAAAAAAGGATCAGGACAAATTTAACTAACTTCCATCTAAATTGGATATGTCCCAGGTACCTTGAAGATGCTTTGTTGTTCTGTTATAACAATATTCAGGGGTCTTTGTTCTCCTCCTCTTCTTTCCTTTCACTTTCATTCCATGCATGTAGTGTGTGTGTATGTGTGTGTACTACGTATGTATACACAGCACTGTGTACTGTGTATGTGTTTAGGTTCTATACTACAAGTCCACTGTAAGTCCATATTTAATAAAGTATTTGCATAACTTTTTAGCTTGGCCCAAAATGTACTTTTGCCCTAAGATGTACTTTGGGGTGATATGTGGCTTGTAAATCCCTAAAACAGACCGACATATCTTTTAATCAATAGCTACAACATTTGTTCAGTTTCTACATTACATCAGGATAAAATATTAATTATGTTATTGGTTTTATATTTTTAAGTAAGTTTAACCTTTAACATGATAAAAGAACTTTTGGCATTCTTTGGGGAAAAACAGAAACAATCAATTATTTTAGCTTTTGGTGATGGCAGTGATAATTTTAAATAAAGCTCATGATTTCTGTTATCCATAATAAAACAGATTCATAGTAGCTTGGGGTACAGAGCTATAGGCATTTTAAGTCTGTTTGTAAATATATGTTCATACATGTTTGCCTAATAGAATGGAACAGTTTTAACGTTTTTAATGCTGAATTCTTAGATCAATGCATGTTTTGATTTCCCCTTAAAGTATTTATTTAAAAAAAAAACAGACATATAAAGTTAAGCTGGCAAAAATCTGTTTAATATCATGGACACATGCCATCATAGAGCAGGAGAGGAGTATTCAGGTATGTCTAGCCCTCTATTTGTAGCTAATGCTGCGAGGGAAGACCAGGAAAAATCAAGAATGAATTTAAAGAAGAAATACTCCTAGTATTGAATCTGAAATTGAATCTGTTAGTAAACTATTACCCTTGCATTAAGAGGTATGGGAAGGTTTTGTTGAATCCTTCCATTTAACACTCCATATCTTTACAGTCTGAAATAATACGTAAAAGCAATAGAGTTGTGGGTATCTAGTATCTTAGTATGGTAAAGTATTGTGATTGTGATAGACAACACATTTCTGTCACTAGATCTTGCTGTGTTATCACATTTTTCTGTTTAAGAGCACAGTTTGATTTTTGATCTTGGATAATTCAGAAATATATTCTTTTCGGTGTCCTGTTTGTTTCTTTTCTTGCTTAACCTCTCCTTTCTTTTGTAGGTCAGTGCTGTTTTGTCTTCTACTGTTTTAATTCTTTGCTTTCCATTTTCTAACTTGTCTAGAGCCTAGAAGAAGAAATAACATCAATTTTATTTAGTAAAGAGGGCTTTTCCACTAGCATGAAATCTACCTTCTCTTCAGCCACGATACGGACACCAGAGGGCACTGTTGGGAAAGATAATGTACCTTCTGAAATGCTTTCTGCCTCACCCTTCTCACAGCTGCCTGAGGTGCTTTTTTGCTTTTTTGCCTTTTTTTTTTCCCCCTCCCTGTAATGCCACATGTAGAGGAACTGGGTTTTTTCAGCACATCAGATAAAATTTACTGTATGAAGTTTCAGTATCCAGGTATTAAACCTTATGCCATATTGGATGCTGTGTATTCCTAAGACTCTCTAGTTATAGATAGATATGGAAGAAATAGATTTGTCATGAACGCATATAAAGTTAAAATTAATAGATGTGGACCTCAAAAGTGTTTTAAACAATTATATAAAAGTTAAATTATTGTATCACAGTGCGATTTTTATCAAAACAGTCACCCCTCTTTGCAAAAGAGAATTTGGCGTAGTGAACTCAGGGTTTAGTCCTGTATTTGTAGCACTCAGTTTGTTGATTCTACTTTTGGTTCACCAGGATTGTTGGTCTGATCCTGTACACACTGTACTTAGAAAGATTAACAAAAAAGAAGAGAGGCCAGGATTAAGTCACAGATGGTGTGCTGACTTCAATTAAAACAGGCATTTTACTTGGCATATGTGCCTTAGGGAGAATGACAGAGAAGGAGCTGGGGCTGTGCTGCCTCAAGAATTGGACCTCTCATGGCTCACCCACCATCTACCCTGGCACGCCAGCATTTTACAAGTCGAGGCTGCCGGTGTTTTTTGGCACTTTGCCCAAAAATGTTGCCAACCCCTGAATTTAAAATACATTTGTGCTTTCATGAGTTTCTCTGAACTTGAACATTGCTGCTTCAATGCATGTTTTGTTTAACTGTCATGGTACTATAAATGAATGTACATTTTTTGGCCTAGTATGCCAATGCAGACACCCATCACAAATCATTTTGTCATGGTACAAACACTAATACAAACTCACCATTTGAGCTATCCAAATGAGAGCCTACTCGGATCTTCTTTATAACATGCCCTAGATACAACAGTAACCCAACACTTTCTTCTTCTTTTTATTACAGTATATAAAATTATTAAAAGGAGCTTCCAAATCTTATAACTATAAAAACTAAAAAAAAAATAAGAAACTAAAGGGAAAAAACTGCCTGCAATAAAATTAAAAATACTTGTCATATTTAGTATGTGAGAGCTGATAGATGGTAGGATAGTGTATGAAGTAATGTTTTTTCCATTTATGCAATAATTACATTCACGCTTACTGCTTGATTTAATTAATTTTATGGTAGGAAAATGATTGTTTTGCCAGGTTGCATCCTGGACCAGCATTAGTTGGGGTTCTTTTTTAATCTTTTTGGGAATTATTTTGTTTTTGAACATCACCAATTGGGATAATTTTTTTAATGGGCACCTAAATTATGGGCACATAATTTTTTTAATGGGCACCTTAGTCAGTAGATTGGTTGTAGGAAACAAGCATAACTGAAGATTCTGTGTGGATATCAGTATACCCTTCTGTTCTGAGGCGGTATGCGTTTTGAACTGAGCTTATGCTGACTATACTGTGTCAACAATGGATATGCAGATCCTTTGTCTCACTGTGTTGTCTACGCAATGTTAAATGTTTGGTGTTTAGAAAACTTATTGATTTGTGTCCTCTGGTTGGTTTTTGTTTCACAGAAAGTTGGTCCCAGAGCAGAAGGGCCTTGCAGTGGAGCCAGAGATGCTGATAAGGTTCTTCTGATTTTTTTTTCCATAGTACATTTGGCTCTGACATTTCTGATCCACCTTCATTCTTTCTTTCTTTCCTTTTTCAGTTAACCATCACAGTCATCTTAGTCCTCTTCATGACATGAACCAGCCATCAGTTAATTTTGTTTCCATCATTTTGATTTATTTATATACTGTACTTTTGTTTTCCTCATCCATGTTTTTTTGTGCAGAGTTCACATGAGACTCTGAGCGTAGTGGAGGAGAAGAAACGGGCAGAGGTTGGGATAGAAGAGACAGTAGTCATAAATGAAATCAACGAAGGGAAAATACAAGTTGCCATTGATGGTGGGGAGCCCTGTAAGGTGGAACAGCTATCAAAAAAGGACTCCTCGTCAACGTCATCAGAGAGCAGCAGCAGTAGTGAGAGTGAAGATGAAGAGGTTGGAGAATACCAGCCATACCATCGAGTCACAGAAGATGTCATCAGGGAAGAAAAAGAAGGAAATGAAGATGCTAAGGAAGTGGAAGGGTATACGGCAAAGGTGGTACAATGTGTGGAATCTGTAATAGAGGGCAGTAAAGAAAAAGTATCAATTGGGCATGCACAAGTTGCAGAAGAGAGTTTGGTTGAGGGAAATGCAGTTTCTGGAACTCCAGAAGAGAAGAGTTTTACAGAAGAGGCAAAACAAGACCTGAGAGAAGAGAGGGAGGAAGAACAGCTCAAAATAAATGGAGATCTATCTCACATTGGCATTGATGTCAAGCCACAAATAATTTGTTGTTCTGAGGTAAATGGTGGAACAGACCAAGAAGTAGATTATGTAGAGATGTTTCTTAGGGTGAAAATATACCTGCCTTTCTTCTCCTATTCTCCCAACTCTTCAGGTGCTCACCAAGATTGAGATCGTATGGAAGGTGGAAACCACTGATGGGCAGTGAAACTCTGCCTACTTCAGTCATGGTTTCTTGTCTTTTGCTGCAACTGGAGAAGAATCACCAGTAAAGCAAACCTTCCTACAGCTGTACCATCTCATTTTTTTTTTCCTTATTACATAATTTTTTTGCATGTTTTTAATGTTTGCAAGTCTCTCGTCTTGTCTATTTTGTTAGCTGTTTTTGACACATCTGTGACCTGTATGTGTAACTGGAAAGTCCAATTTCATTTTGTTCAGTTTTTCTTCTTGTCCGCAGTTTTCTTCTTTAAAATCTTTCCCCCCCTTTTTCTCTTTAGAATTATTATGAATGTGCTGAATTGAATCAGTATAGACCCAAATTGCTTTAACTAATAAAGAGAGCAAAGTTCTATGGGTAAATCTGATATCTTTTATTAAACCAACTAAAATAGTTGGAAAAATTCTTCTTTGCAAGCTTTCAGGTACAAACACCTTTCCTCTGCCTAAAGAAGGGTGTTCATACCCAAATACTTTCAAAGAAGAATTTTTCCAACTATTTTAGTTGGTCTAATAAAAGATATCAGATTTACCCAAAGAACCTTGTCTGCCTATGTCCTTAGAACAACATGGCTACAACCTATACCCTTTAACTAATAAAAACACACAACTTGAGCCAGGTTCAAGTATAAAGGAATGGGGCTTTATCATTTTGTTACAGCTTCTTCTAATACCAGTGGACATTTAGGGAACCACACATTAGCTCCAGAAAAAGCTGTGTCCAGCTATTTTGGGACATAAGCAGGATAAAAGGGTTCAATCATTTGGTAGATTTCTGAGGAAAGAAGAGAGATATATGGAGTACAAAGGACACATCTCTGCCCAGAAATCCATGTACCATTTGTAAACTAACTCTTTGGACTCTATGGTATTCTTGATGTTTGTAACTGCAGTTCACTCAGAGATGATCATAAGGAAAACCCATGTCATTTTTCCTCAATAAATACTCCTAATTATTCTTCTGGTTGAGGCTATAAGTAAACAAGCTTCTCTAGGTTATACTGAGACCTAGCAGAAGCACTTCCTGAGAGTAGTGGGAAAATAGACTAGGTTTGTAAGGAAATTTAAGCAATGAACAAAAACGCAGATAAGCATCTAGGAGGCTCCTCGGGTATTTTTACACGTACTTTTGGACATGACAGTGGGCACTTTAATTAGCAAAATGTGCCCGCGTGTCGTGTATCAGTGTTGCTGTGTGTCCCTATGCTGAAAAAATGGTGGCAGGGCACTTTAAACTAAAGCTGATCAGATGTGTTTTATTTCAGAGTGCCCCACTGCCATTTTGTCAGTGCGGTGACATCGATAGACATGATGCATGAGGCTGCCAGAGCATGTCAATTTCCATGCTCTGGCAGACTTGATTAATCGATTCTGCTCTGACACACTGGATTTCCAGTATGTTGGAGCAGGCTCCCCACATGTGTAAGAGCCTAAATTGCCTAATGAAGTAATTAGAGTTAAGTGCCCATTCAGATGTGCATTTTTAGGTGCCTAATACATTTAAAAATCTGGCCAAATATAGCACATACCACATCGTTTTAATTGCTTGCAGAGTTTTGCTTTGTCAGTATCTTTTTCTCCCCAAATAGATGTTGGCATTACAGACATCCCTTTGTATATCAGGAGTTAAAAAAATCATTGAAAAGATATTGTCAGAGGAAACCACTGGTATTTAAGCCTAGTAGTTAAATAGCTACATATCCTCTAAACCCCAGAAGTTTTCTGTTTTAGAAATTAACATTAAAACTAATTAAATGTTAGAAATGTCTAGGAATTCTAGCTTTATCTCCTGTTAGACCAAGTAACAGACAGGCACTCAGAGAATTCTCTATATGAATTCTCCATATCTCAAGGCAAGGTTTATTTTTTACGTATTTACAGTTTTTACTTAACACTGGCAACTTTTGTGTAATGGAAGAACCTATAGCTAAACTGACACTCCTTCCCATTTTCCTAAGTTTAACAGATAACAAATTATTATCCGTTTTAGAATTTGTTGTTCATTGATACTTGAATCTAAGATGTAGCATCAAAGGTTACTGAAATCTTCTGTCCTAATTTAGGTGGCTAAAAGGTCTGGCGTTATTCATTTTACTTCCTTATTTTTGTTTTGTTTTGGGAGTTTTTGTTGCTTGTTGTTTTTGAGTTGAGGGAGACATTCTTAAGTGTTGTTTTTATCGCCATTTAGGTTTTTGGTCATATTTTCTGTTAGCTTACCATGCAAACCTTAGCTGTGTGCCCTTTGGATTGATTCTTGCCTCTTCCACCACAGCCTCCAGTAGTAAAAACAGAGATGGTGACCATTTCAGATGCTACACAAAGAACCGAAATCTCCACCAAGGAAGTTCCAATTGTCCAAACAGAGACTAAAACCATCACATATGAGTCTCCACAGGTACAGGAGCTGGAGATCTTTTATGATGTTGTTTACAAATTGGTCTTTTTATTAAATCTTATTCTTGGTTAAATTCAAGACAGATGGCGATATAAAAATGCTTTAATAAGCAACATTTTTCATATAGGGCCTCAGATTATATTGTGACTATGGAATAATGGAATTACAACATGTAGATAGTGATGTAGGTTTTTTTTTTTTAAACTGCCCTTAAGATCCTGAAGAGGTACAGTAACTTTGACAAATTTGTCAACAAGAGATAGATGAACATGTACACAAAACCATTGTCTTCTTATGGTTATTGTGTTGGCCAACAATGCCGCACATAGCATGGGGAAGAGTACACAGATGTGTCTGTTCTAAAAACATTTTTTCATTTGAACTGAAGATGAATGTTGTAGGTGTTCAGTGCTGAAGTTTGCCTTGACTTCTTTCAGTGAAAAGCTCTAAATCCTAAGGCATGAAAATACAACTTTTTCTTCCTTTCCAAACTACTCACAGCTTGATGGCAGTGCAGGTGGGGATGCTGGTGTACTGTTGAGTGCGCAGACTATTACATCAGAATCTGTTTCTACAACTACAACTACACACATCACTAAGGTAAAACAAGTAACTTATCAGTGCATTAAAAATAGCACTACATAAATTTGCTTTATGTTGGTCTTCTTAAGAGCTGCTATTCATCATCATAAATGTGCAGATCACTGAAAAAAGGGGGCTTTAAAGGCTAGGAACAGATATTGCATTTGTTCCTGAATAAGTTGTGCCTGTATGTGTCCTGAAACAGACCAATCCTGTGATTTGTGTGTATACACATTGCCCTTCTAATCAGGGTTTAGTTAGCAGCTGAGTGTGCTGCTGCTTTTCTGTCGTTGATTCAATAAGGCAATCCTAGGATAACTGTACAGACATATTTTGTAATATTCCAGGACAAACTCTTACTAACTCTTATCTGGGAAACTTTTTTTTAGGATTTATCCTGGGACAGCAGGCGTAGATGTATCTGTATGATTGAACTTTGCCTGTCTGTTTGCAGCCAAAATTTTGTGATGGATCATTTTGTGATGGATTGCTGACATCCTTAAATAAGGGCTGAACATGACATTACTCATGATCCAGAGGGAGAACTAGGAAAAAGATGGAGGAGACATTGTTAGATGAGAAGTGGAGGAAAACAGAACTAAGCTTTACATGTTCTTATTCCTACTCCTCAATGTTTTCTGGGAATTCTTGCAGGAAAGGACATAATATGGTTGGAATCTATAGATACCTTCTAATGCAAGGGTCAGCAACATCGGGATTTTGGGGATTATATTAATAGTTTTTTTGGGATACCTTTGCAAGTAAAGCCAACCACTGGGGGTCCCTTTTATCATACGTTACTTTAGGAGCTTACATGAATCCAAGTCCTCGGCTTCAAAAGAGAATCATGAAACTCAAAAGAAATTTGGTCTGTTTCTGTTTCTATCCTGTGTGGTGTTTTTACTTTCCCTTCCTCCATAAAAGCATGTTTTCTTTACCTGCTATTTATGGAAGCATTTTTTTAATGGATGGGCATGCAAATGATAGATTTAGTATAATTTTGATCACTTACTAACAGTTTTAAAAGGGAAGCACAGGAATAATTACAGTTTATGAAAAAGCTAAAAGGAAGGTAAAATATAAAAGGTACAGGTTAAATTTTATTTCAAGATGAGAAGATTCAGTTTGTGACTACCTATGACAAGAATTCAGGGTTTGTAAAATGAGTTTCAGAAAATATCCTAAAGGAAGAATTATTTATTGACAGTAGATCTGAAAAGAAGAGTTTTGGAACATTCTTGAATGAAGGTCCTGCAGAACAAACTCTAGACTAAGCATTTTAAGGAGAGATTAATTAACATCCCTTCTTTGATTTCCTGTTCGTTTCAAAATTAGGAAAAAAAAAACTTTAGAGAAACATTTGAACCTCCTGTTTTAAATCAGTATCTTATCCTGTCCATATGTGCAGCTGTAAGAAAACCTATGAAATGATAAACACTTTTTTTGGAAGCAGCCATTTCAAAAGTTTAAATCAATCTTGTTTTCATTAAATGACCAATTCAGCAAAGAATAGGATAACAGTCTTGAAACCAGATTTGCCTCATCATAGGTATCAGTGGATTTGTGGATGGGGTTCTGAATGCCCAAACTGCTTTCCAATGTCCTATTTAAAATGTTTTATTGTAGACTTGGGAAACTTCCAACATAATCTAAATCTTCCTTTGATGTTCTTGAAGGATTTGTTTTTGAATTTTCCTGGGATTTAATTATATTTTAATTTCCATTGATTAGTCTAATATAACTTGTCTTACATGTTCTATCTCTGCTCTCAGTGATATTCTTGATTTGCTGTTTGGAAGTCTTTCATAACAACCTTCAAAGAATTACATATTTATAAGAAAAAAATTTAACCTGATTATCTGCATAGGTGTATATAACAATGTGATCCAATAGCATCTTTCCTTCTGGCTGGATCTTCAACTGTTTTAAACATTAAGATAATGAAGAAGCAGGGCAAAATGGGTAAAGGTGTTTCACCTGAGATTTTGTAATTAGATAGCAAATTTGGTGAGGCAAACGCACATGGGTAGATCAGAAGAGAGAACCTTTGCACTAATACTGCAGAAATTTTGTGCAGGAGCTGAGAAGATGAGTTGATATGTATTACTGTACCATTTCAGGAGACTTGTAGTGTGTTCTGATCCAGGTCTTGATGAAAAAGACCTGTGTCCCTGACCAAAGAGCTACCTCCAAAACTAACCTCAGCCAATATCTGATGGTATTCTATGCTGCTTCAGTTCTTGGGCAACTTCTTGAATGGCACTGCAATACAGTTAACCACATTATTAAAACTGGAAAGGAGAACTAGCTTTATGCGGATTAATTTGTTGTTTGCTGCAACCCTTCAACACCAAAGTTTACTTGCTTCAGTGTGCTAGAGATGAAGCACATAAGTGGTTATCACTTTCCTCTCTAGTTATATGGAATAATCGTAAAAATTAATTTTTTTTTGTGTGCCATCTGCAGACGGTGAAAGGTGGTGTATCAGAAACAAGGATTGAGAAGCGCATTGTTATTACTGGAGATGCAGATATTGACCATGACCAGGTGAGTACCTACCTTTTTCTTTACTAGGGCATTGTGGTCCAAAATCAGTGACATTCAGAAAAGGAGGCATCACGTAAATTCCTGGGTAGGGACCTACTCAAATTGCAATTTTGTGAATTTTTTGGAAATTGCAAAATCAGCCAACCTTGAAATCCACGGGGGGTGGAAATCTTACCTAAAAATAGAGTGCTGGCTCCCCAGCATGAATGGGGCTGCCAGCGTTAAAACAAGCAGGCAAGATGGCTACAACTCCTGCCCCTTATCGCTGATTGGCTGAGAGGGCTGCTTATCATGCAACCCCACTCCCTCCACCAATTGATGATGAGGGGCAGGGCTGCTTGATGGACAGCCCTCATCCAATAAGCAGTGAGGGGCAGGGCCATATGATGGACAGCCCTTTTCACCAATCAGTGGGGGACACCACCATGAAAATGGCTTTGGGACTTAGAATCTGCCTGTGAAATTGGCCAGCCCCCATCTCAAGTTCGGTAGACCCCTGTTCATAGGAGTGGGTAGATTTATATCAACTTATACCTGCTAACATACTTTATGAAAAGAGTGTCTGTGATGCAGCTGAGAAGAGGAGCAGTCTCTTTATTTTCCCGTTATTGTCCACATGGGAAGTATTCCTGCACTCTAGGTTTAAACAGGTTATTTATGTGAAAGGGACTCAAATTGCTTGTTGCTGCTGTTTTCCATTTGAAAGGAAAAACTGAATGACAGCCCTACAACAATAATGTGCTGGAAAACAGTAATCTAAACAAACCATAGTTCCCAGTTCTGTGTCGTCAATATATTAACACAGCCCAGTCTTTTGAGAGAAAGTACAAGTTTTGCAGTACATTAGGACATACTGATATTTCCTTCTAAATGTAAGAAAACAATCAATTTATATTCATGTGTATTTGCAAAAATATGAGTATAGGCCAACTATATCTTAATTGTGCATCTCTCTGAATCATGCATGCAGAATTTAATCTTCATTTGCACAAAAAACTAGTGCATGCGTTCATTTTCTTGAGGAGTTAAAATATGAATTTACCTGTCCAGGAAAAAGACTGACTTTGAAAAGTGGAGAACAAAAAAATTAGAAAATCTGTTCCTTGGAGTTGTGATAACTCAGACAATGTGAATAGCTTTTCATTTAAGAATCTAGGGTGACAAAACTGAAATAGAAGACAGTTAGCCATCACTGGATTTTTTTGAAGCAAAAGTCTGCTCTTTATATCATGTGACAGTAAAGCCAATTGTAAATTGATGGCGGATACATAAATCTACAGAACGGAGTTTTAATTTCACTTCTTAATTGTAGTGTACTCAGGACTCTGTAAATTTAATTTCAGATTTTGATGTGCCTGTAGCAAGTGGCTCATGACAAGTTCAATCTCTCCTTGAAGCTTGTAATTAAGTGGCAGAGCTGTTTAGCATTAGGCAAGGGTTATATCTACTCTGACACTCATTTAATGCATTTGGGACATCTGAAAAGGTCAAACGCTACCTTTGCTTTTATAAAACTCCATTTACTGCTCTCCATTCCTTCTCCTTACACAAAAATAAACAATTATGAACCAAAAAAATAAATTGTAAGAATTGTAAGAGATACAGAGAGAGTTTTTCATACCAGCATTAAACCCTCTGTTTAGCTTTTGGCTACTTGTGGAACCTTCTACTAGAGGCTGGCCCTGCAGTGGATCTGTGAATTTCATTGTGTTCAAACTGTGTGATAGTTTTGTTCGTTGGCTGTTGACACTGTTCAGCACATGAAAATATTCCCAAACCATCAAGATTTGTTAGAAAGCACGTATTTCTAACATTCATTTTTGTATTAAAGATTTCAGTTGCTCTTCCTTGCACAGAGTCTGATAGAAGTCTTAATTTTCAAATGTGAGTAATCCTTTCCTTAGAAATCCTTGGTTGTACTATACAGATTACATGGGGTGAATCTTAAAATGTAAAACACTAATAAACATATTAGGATTAAAAAATGACAGCAAGCATCATGTGGCACTAGGGCAGTATACCCCTCATTTTGCCATTGAATCACTAAGAGTTCTTTTCACACCTTAGTGCAATGGTGATGTTGCAGCTGTGATGTTCCAGAAAGTATGCAAGAGACAGCTTTCTTAGGGTGATCTCTTTTATGGGACCTTAAAACAAATGTTTTGCATTCGAAAGCTTGTCTAACTCATTGGACCAAATGCATAGTTGGGATAGAGTTAGACAAGCTTTCGAATGTAAAACATTTGTTTTAAGGTCCAATAAAAGAGATCACCCTAAGAAATCCTTTTCTAACCTTGACATTCTCTCTTGATTTGTGCTTCCCCTGCCTCCCCCTCCCCACCCCTGTCTCCTCTCAGACTTTTTATTTCCTCTTCTCCCTCCCACAATATGATTTTGGAAGATATTGTTCATTCAACCCATAGCCCTTCAAAGTTGAGATGGTTGTTTTACTGCACCCTGTTTTCTCTTTTAGAGTTTTCAGGTTTGTTTGTTTTTTTTGTCTCCCTTGCCACTAAGTTGACTGTGGATTTATGATGGCTTATGAAATACCATCTCCAGCTCTTGCCTCCTGCATGGTTCCTCGTTCCTCATCCCTCATCTGTGTTTATTCACTG
The DNA here is from genome assembly GCF_001723895.1 of Crocodylus porosus. Classification (NCBI taxonomy): domain Eukaryota; kingdom Metazoa; phylum Chordata; order Crocodylia; family Crocodylidae; genus Crocodylus; species Crocodylus porosus. Next base: position 105,704,866 of record NW_017728918.1, on the reverse strand, counting down.
CTTGTGCAGAGCAACACAGTTCACTGAACTAAGATGGCCTTGGCTATGATTCTTGACTAAAATCAAAAACAAGCTCTTTTGCCTCCCGTGCCTCTCTTTTTGATGTTGCTGTGCTCCTCTAATACGACTTGTATGCGAGTCCTATAAGTATATTTCGTAATGAAACAAGATTTATTGAAAACACAAAGGAATAAAAATAAATTTGCTTCATTGTTCCTGAAGGTAAATATTTTGACCTGCCTCAGTGAAGTTCTTCTAAATCTAATTTGCACTTCCCTCCTGTCCTCCAGTTATGACTTACTGATTTGTTGATAGACAATGATTAGTCTGTCACAACTATTTTAGAGTATGTTGCATGAAAGAGTCAGTGCAACTTGGATTATTCTCATTAATTCGTAATAAATGGAACCATCTCTTTCTGTTGCTGTCTGATATTCTGATGTAGCGTTGCATCCTAATGTCAACTACATAAATTTACAATGTTTTTCCAAAATATTGTGGAAGGGTCAACAAATGATGAGAACCCTAGAATAGGAGAAATGGGAAATGTAAAGACATATAGCTAATTAAGTTTTCTTAGATCAAGCATAAGTGTAAGCTTTTGGGGAAATTAATGCATATAGAAAATCAATATGGTCTATTTGCTACCTGGATAGTGCTGCAGAGGACCCTTAATTTAATTTATTTTATCTGTATTTACAGTACACAAAGATTTCGTGTTGCATGCAATGAACCAGATTAACTACTGGACAATTCCTTGAGTTGGTCCTCTGGCTTTTGATAATCTTATTAAACTATTTATGCTTTTCTTGCCAGATTGCATACTGTGTACACAGAAATACCCAACCCAAGGTTCTTTGAGTGGAAGGAAATACTTCTAGGTACCACTTGCAACTCCAAAGTTTTCCCATGCTTATTTTCGCAACGTATGTGTAGTAAACAACACATCAGAGTAGCTTTCATACCATCTTGGCTCTCCAAGGTGAACTTTGGGCCGGGACTCTCACGCAACTTGGACTTTCTGCAACTTAGGCTTGCTGAATTCAAGGTTTTCCCAAAGGTGTCTGTAGAAGCTGTTCAGCAATTAGTGATCGCATCTAGGAAAATAACTAAGTTAAGTAATTAGAGTTCAAATAAGACAGAATAGCATTTAGAAATTTTGTTCTCCAAAATACGGTTTTTCACAAAAGATGCCTAATATGCAAATAACTATCGTTGTCTCGTCATGATTTGGGGATGCATTTGCAGCCTTTGCTGTGAGTTACAGAGAGCAGGCATAAGATTTTTTTTTTAAAAGATTCCCTTACTGTCTACCCTTTTTCTTAAGCAAACATGAGATTGTCCTGCATAGTTGTTAGCTAATGTGGTCTCTTTTATCGGCCATCATGTTCATGTATTGTCCATGTGGTTGCTTCAGTAAAATATGGTATTGAATAAAATATGAATTCACCTATCCAGTAAAAATGCTGACTTTGAAAAGTGGAGAACAGGAAAATTAGAAACTCAATAATCTGTTCCTTGGACTCATGATAGCTCAAACAACCTGCATAGCTTTTCATTTAAGAACTCAGAATGAGAAAACTGAAGTAAAAGATAGTTAGCCATGACAGGAAACTATTTTCCAATTTAATGACCCTTTAAACCCAGGTGTTTCAGTTCTGAACACCTGTTAAACTGAATGTGTTGCTTTCGGATTCTCCAGATCAGATCAAATCTTAATGTAATTTTACTGTTCGTCAGCTAAGCCTTTCCAATATGTTTGTAGGCATTGGCACAGGCAATCAAAGAAGCCAAAGAGCAGCACCCTGATATGTCTGTCACAAGGGTAGTGGTACATAAAGAAACTGAACTTGCTGAGGAAGATGAAGGATAAGTTCAAGGTAAGGAAGCCTTACACCATCAAGCAAAATAGTGCAGGTAAGCCTGAAATACATAAGTCCTGTTATGTTGGTGGTTGTTACTCACAACTGTCCTTCAAGCAAAGTATAGTCTGAAAGGGAACATCATCTCTCTTTAGCATGTATGGTTCAATTTTTTAATAAGCGCTCAATAGATGTATGCATTTTAGTATCAGTGAAGATGGATACATCTGAATAGCAAGTTACCTCAAACACAAGATGCGATGCAGCTTTCAAAAGACTCGTAAAATTCATTTTCAATCCTACTTTCAAATTTCCTAGAAAAACCTTCATTCACAAAGCCTTTTTACAGTGTTTACTTTTAGCATTCTATTAAGTTATCTAACTTTGCGTTAAGACATGTACCTCAGGTAATTTATGCTCAATTTGAAATACGGGAGCCCACTACCTGCTCCTTTGTGTGACTGATTTTGTTGGTAGTTAAAAGGTTATTCCCACACTCCAAATTGGACCTAGTCAGTATATTTCTAGGTCTCAATCTTGCTGAAATGTTTAATCTTTTTCTTTCCCTCTGGAAAAGAGTTAAGTAGTTTGCAAGCTGGAGTTTAAGCTGCTTATCAGTTGAGGACAAAGTAGATCAGAATTCCTCCAAATATTTCACTCATTTCAGTGTGCCTTTGGGAAGTCACTGTAGGATCTTTGATGGTAAGACATTCAGGCAAAGGGTATTCCTGCACAGTTAAGGAAACTTTTAAAAATTCACATCGTCATTGATTTCTTTTTTTTAAATCAAATGAGAACCTTTTACACTGTAATGAAATTAATAATCTGAAGCACTATAGACCACAAATCTAAAGTTGACATTTTTAAGGGAGAATATTTAATTTGTACATAGTCCTGTTTAGTCAGGTAATGCCTTGTGTTTGTTTTGAAATAATGAGAAATTTAACATTGTAGTTAATTTTAGGCTCTTTAAATTGAGTGTATTCAAATTAATGGATGTTAGCTATGCCCAGGATTGAATTAAAAACTTAAATAAATAGAAATCTTTCTTTGTCTTGACTGATGAAATTCAAACTGACATAATTACTACTATAATACCTTTCTGGATCCTCCAATATTTTAATTTACAGTCTAACATTTATTCAGTGTCATTCAAAATATAAGGTGCTAGATGAAATGCAGTACTACTTAATAAAGTAGTAGCAATGCAGATCAAGGCCAGCTGGGATGGACGGTAACCCTAGACAAAACAGAGTCCCATTAACATAAGTTTGTAACAAATTCACTCTAAGTTATCTTAGCCAAGTTCAGTATTGCATTAAAAAATGTCCATCTTATCTTCATAAGAAATAATATCCGCATGTATTATCATCCTTCATAACATTCTCAGTATGAGGAGCCATTTAAATGATAACTCTGATAAACTAAGAATTTGTAGGACAATTAATTGCTTCTATAGTTCCTCAGTACTATTATCTGAGTTACTAATGCTGTATAAACACCAGGAAGCATGTGTTGGTTTCAGTTTGTTAATCCAAAATTTTTTCTTTAGCAGATTTTAAACTATTTTGTTAGGTTAATATAATTTAATTTAAAAAAAAAGTGGTATGTTAGTTGCCTTTACAGAAACTTTATTAGTCAAAAGGACTGTTTATAGATATTACATTTTTCTAGGTTTCGTTTGGACTACAGCTGTTACTGTGTACACATGCAGACCTCTGTAGTCTGAATGCACTAATGCTCGTTGAATTAGGATTAAAGTTAATACATGCTAGGGCATTTTGAATTAGGCAATTTAAACCGTATTATAGATTCATAGTTTGTAAGGCCAGAAGGGACCATGGAAGATCATTAGGTCCAGCCCCCTGCACCAAGAAGAAAAGATAACTTGGGGTCAGGTGACCCCAGCAAGGTAACCATCCAGTCTCCTCTTGAAGATTTTCAGGGTAGGTGATTGCACCACCTCTGAAGAGAGCTTATTCCACAGTCTAGACACCCTGACTGTGAAGAAGTTTTTCACTGTTGAGCCTGAATCAGTCTTCCAGGAGTTTGTGGCCATTATTCCTAGGTTTTCCCTTCCATGCCCTGGTGAACAGTTGCTCACTGAGTCCTTGATGTACACTAGTGTAGCAGTAAGATGCTACCAGGTCCTCTCTCAGCCTTCTTTTCTTCAGGCTGAGGAGTCTCAAATCCCTCAGCCTTTCCTCATATGGCTTGCTCTGTAAGACTCTGATCATATGGGTGGCTCTTCTCTGGACTCTCAAGCTTGTCGTGTTCTTGTTAAAGTGCGGTGCCCAGAACTGGACGCAGTACTCCAGCTGCGGTCTCACCAGTGCTGAACAGAGCAGAAGAATCACTTCCTTGGTTTTGCTGGAGATGCATCGATTGATGCATGCCAAAGTATTAGTTGCCCTTCCAGCTCATATTCATACTGTGCTCTATTATTATATCCAGGTCCCTTTCATTCGTGGTGCTAGTCAGTTTGGTGCTGCCAAGCCTGTAGGTGTGTTGGAGGTTAATTAACAGGTATATGTGTGTCCTTAGGAACTTGGCAGATAATCATTGTAAATATCAGTCTCAGCGAAACTAAGTTGAGTTTTTTGTACCACAACAGAGGCTATCAGGCACAAAGTAACATCTTTACAAAGTCAAATGTGGCAACAGAATCTCACCCTGATTAAATCTCAGTTGCAGGTCAATTACACCCATTACAGCTTCTGGAACAGCACTTTAGATAGCTGTCAGTAGGACTGAATGATGTAGCAGTGGTTAAACTAGCTTATTATTGCCTCCTAATTACTTCCAAGCATAAGCCTACACATAGAGGCTGTGAACTGATTCTGTTAAGGGGCTCTCAAGTGTATAGACTGTGTATAGCCAATGTCCCCTGCCTTGATGGTCAATGATCATCTATAAACCCTTCATGAGAATTGAAATTTGATTCCATGTGATGCAAATTGGTTAGCATGGTTTAGAAAACAGTGAACACTTCTACAAACAGCCATAATGTTCTCCACATAACCAGTATAACCAGTGCACACCACCATCTGTATTACAGGCATCACAGATACAAAATTAAGGTTTAATTCTCAATCACTCTAATTAGCTATGAAAATATAAAAACAATGGGAAACACAACACCTTCTCTCACTTGTGTGTATGGTTACTCTCTAGAAAGGAACTACCATTTTATGTTTGTTTTTTTTATGGAAAATAGTTTTCATTGCAATAATAACCAGCAATTCCACAAAATGCTTAGTGTTTCAAAAGGTCTCTGATGCTGAATTTCTTGTGTTATGCAACCAAAATTATCTTCGTCGTAGGTTTTTAAACAGTGCTCATCACTGGTGCACCTTAGCACCTTTCAGCACTGCATCGCATAGCATGACTGCAAGTTGTGTTTTATCTTGTCCTGAGGGGAAAAATGCCTGAAGAGGATTATCTTGCTTTAGGGTGGTTTAGAGTTTTTAATAAAAAAGTTGTTTTGTGTTTGCCTAATAGATGGCATTTTCAAAGAAGTGTATCCAGCACTTTTTTTGCAGGAGGTGGTGAGGTTTTGTCATGGTCCTTAATTCCTGGGTTAGTTCATGCCCCAGTGAGAGTGGCTGCTAAGAGATGTTTTCAGTGCAGGAGACAACGTTACCGTTATTGTAGGGCCAGGGGAACATAGGTGTCAAATAGAGCCTCCACCTGGGAGCCTGAAGTAGCCTTTTAGTTATAGTGAGCCATGATTCTGAAATGAAGAAAGACTTTGACCTTTGAGCTTTATTTAAAATTGTATGGAAAACCAGCATAAAAAGAGGATGAATTTGATTTACTCATGGTAGCCTGGGTTGTTGAGATGAGCTGATTTCCTCTGTATTAGCTGAAACTTCCTAAGAGTTGAAGATTTAGTGCCTATGCATTGCATTACTGTGGTTCAGCTGAGAAATGATGGTAATATGAATAATGGTGGCCAGGTCATTATCTCAGCCTGAAATAATAGAAACCATTACCCATGGAGGTTGCTCTGTGTGAGCTTAGCATCAGAAAGAAATTAAAGGGTACTAAATGACATCTGCTCACTACATTTTTAGCACAACGTTACCCAGCTCTTTCTTTAACCATGAGCTGCTCTCATCACATCTGACAGTTTGTCATCTTGATGATGTTGATGAATCTTATCTGGTTTGTGGTAAAGGATAGGGAGAATGGTATGTCATCTTCCTACTTTTAGCATTTGAATTGTTTTTCTGCCATGTGCTTGTTTGTTTAAAAGGGCTAAGGTGACAACCCATCACTTTGGAACTTCCCGGATGATGAGGCTAATGGCAGAGATGCATTTTTTCATAAGTGCTTTTTTTGGGTGTCTCCAACCATTTTTGAACTGGGCACTGAAACTCTGCAGCCTTTGGTGAGACGAAGGTTACCTTAGTCAGCAGTTCTAACTACTACAGATAAGTCCAGGAGAATGCAAATTGATGTCTGCTGTCTATCCATTGACAGGAAAAGATTATCAATCATTTCTATTAAAGTAGCTGTATTGATCTGTTTGGGCCCAAATCCAATTTAGCTTCAATTAAGTGAGTTTATAATAGGACTAGGAAGCTTGACACCATGTGGGAAGAGGCTAGAACTGATGTTAGTTGAACTATTTTGTGTTTGAAGGAGGAAGGGAAGATTTCCTGTTTGAATGATGGGTGGCTATTTCAGTCAGGAGAGACACCAATTGTTCATTACTCTTTCTCAGACTAGGAAGGGCATTCATCAGATTCATAAGTCTTAGTCAAGACTCCTTGATGGTGCCCAGAACTTTTTAATGAGTGGATGTGCTGAACTATAGGAATGCAGGTGACTCTTGGCAGAGCTAGACAATGCTGCTTAAAAAGAGAAAGTAGTAAAAGCTTTTGTTGAAGGGCAGCACAGAGGAAAAGAAAATCCTGAAAGCACACAATCCGACTCATTGCATCCATTAAGATTCTAGTAGCTTTGGGAAGGCCTGATATACATTGTCTATGTGTAGAGTTGTCACAGCTAGTTAGAAGTCAGTGTTAACAGATAAAGCAACTGTTCTTTGAAATGTTGTTAAAAAGTGAGATCAACAACAACATCATAGCTCTTGCTCAACTTATATGGGGGTGAAACAGGAACTGATATGAAGAATTTTATTTAAATTTCCTGTATGGAGCCCAGTAACTTGCTTTTAATGAATCTCTTTGTTAGATAAGTCATCCAGTGTTGATTACCTGCACTTAAACTATGAACAGAGAGTCAGTAAGCCCTTATTCTGAAGTTAAGTGGAAGATAGGGCAGGGTAATACCTTACAGACTAACTGGGTCAGAGGGGCATGAGCTTTTGTAAGCAATAGACTATTTTAGCAGGTGCTAGCATCTTATGCTGACAAAGTAAGCTGTTGCCTACAAAATGCCTGTCTGAACCATTTAGTCTTTAAGGTGCCATCCTGCCCTATTTTCTGCCTTGCACCTAAACTAGTGAATGTTTTGCCCTAGTTAAAATGGGAGAATTCTTTGTACTGCTTGGTGCTGAGATGGAAAGATCATCCCTGATTCATTCATTTAAAATACAACCTTGTTCAGTAGGTCACAGATTACGTATTTTAGTGAATTTAAAGTCGCTGTTAAATTTTGCAAACAGCTAAAAACAGTATTAGATACAACTGTGAGGGGCAAAATGTTAAACCTTAAAAGTTTTGTAGGGAAAAATTTTGAGTCTTTAAAATAGTATCCTAACTTATTTTTACATTATGAATCATGAAGAGGAAGATCTTTCATCGCTCAAGACTTTTTGCTGAAATGAAGATCCGTATGGAAAAATGACCTCTGAAATCTGATAGGTAATGTGGTATTAACACCATATTCCTCTCAAATGGTTGTATAATCTTCCTTTCTATTTTTTTCAGAAATTAAAAAGAGAAGCCACTCATGTTGTGACTATGAAGAACCTTGTGATCGTTCCAAGTTGGTAACACTACCACTACACCACTGAAATTTTCAGGTCAAGCAACAATGACCAGACATTCAAGGTTGAAATGCCAACACCAAACTTTTTCTTAACACCCCAGGTCTAAAATTGTTTCTCTACAGTCTTACTTGCATCTTTCTATAACCACTTCTTAACATTCTTAGCTTTTTTATGAGGTTTTAGAGGGGGTGGTTTTTTTTGTTTTTTTGCACAGCTATTTGCCATTTTTATAGCTGTTTCTTGATCATATGAAAGTGAACAAAATGTATTCTGGTAAACACTGTTCACTGGAACAGATATGCTTGTGCAGAATGGAGAATTTTTGACTAATTTAGATATAGTTTTTTTCCAAATATTTCAACTGAAGTCTTACTGGAGAAACTTACAGGGTTTTTTTCAGAGTATTCAGGTAAATATACTTTATCAAATAACAGAAAAAGGACTTTTATAAAAACAAAGCATTTCTTATGATTTGAAAAAAATAATTTTTTTTGACTGGATTGATTTATACTGATACCTTATAACTCTTTCTTTTCTGAAGCTGTCCGCCTCCCCATGAGGCACAAGTGGTGGTAGTCTGTAGGAGAGAGAGAGTTATAAAGAAGTTTCTACCGACTGGGCACTGTGTTTAAAAACTTTTTTGCACTTCGGTGCCAATGCTTAATACTTTGGCCAACACCTTGTCATCTGCAACATTCCAGATAAGGAAGGAAGAAAGGGCAAAAAAAAAGTCTTTTTCCCCTTCCAATAAAAGATTATCTAGGCAGCTTAAAACCTTAGTGCTTTTTTCTTAACGTGTCCAACATTCAACACTTCCATTATTTGAATACATGTGTAGAATGCTTGCTTTCTATTAAATCGCATTGTCTACATGTTGGAACTGACATTTCTGTTGAACAGGTATATCTGTTTGTCTACGGAGTAATGCAGGCTTTTAGACTACAGCAGAAAAAGAGTGGGTGATATGGGCCTGTTCTCATGTAGTTCAAAAGTAACACCATTTAGGCTAGGGACAGAAATTATGCACAGATCCAATAAAAGTGACCGTAAACATGTTCAAATCTGTAACACAACAAAATTTCGGGCACATAATCAAAATGGCCAAAACCAGCTTAAAATAAATCTGGATGGATGTAGTATCCAGACTTCACTGTTCAGGTTAAATCGGTTTATTAAGCTTTTGTCCCATATCTCCTCCATATTCAAGTTAACTTACAGTCCCCCAGCATCCTAGGAAGGTTTGCACCCCCTTGCGAACTCCCCTCTTGCTTGATGAGCGGGCTAGCCTTGGCCTAAGCTGTCTGCTTCAGCAAGGAGGCATGCTCTAGTGCCTCCCAGCGTCTGGCCTGCATCACTGCAGATGTGGCTGCATTTCTGGAATCAAAAGTGAATGTCTGTTCACTTTGCTTATCAGTTCAATCTGTGCAGCTTACACTAGCCTGTGAAGATTAAATCAATTCAGCCTTGGGCTTTTTGACTGTCTGTACTTAGCCCAGATGATACTGCCACTGGGGAATACCTGCTGTTCAGTTTTTGGGGGGGAGGTTGCTGATTACTCTGTGTATAGTTAAGATGCCAAATTAGATTTATAGCTGCTTGAAGTTGTATTAAGTGATATTTGCTTTCTGTAATACTGTTATAAAATAAAGTTCGTTTATTCTCTACATATGTCATTTTCCTTGTTTGTGATATTAAAAAATATCCATGTTTGTCAAGGAAATAACTAGTCTTAACTGGAAATGATCAGGAAATAACTGGAATTAAGAGTATATGGCCACAAGACATTTCCTAAATATTGGAAAGGTTATTGCAAGGTTAGTATTATCTGATTTTTGGACAGCACATTATTGAATACTCTAGCAGAAGAGCAGTGACTTCCATATTTTCTCTAATGGACACCTTAATCCACATACTTCGTTAAAGAAATTTACTAATGCCAGATTCTGATACCATTACACACACAGAGAAGTACTTTAATACACAAGTGACCCTAGTGACTTCCTTAAAAAAGGAAACATGCTCTGCAAATAATACAGTGATCATAGTGCTACTTAAACAGTGTTTGTTTTTTCTTCTCCAGGCAATCTTTTTAGTGCTATGCTCAGTTAAGCCTGATACTTCCTGTCAGGACTAGTATTTTACCTAACGCAATCTGGATAACAAATCAACAATAACTGGTATGTTAATTTATGGTTACATTTAGGTTTTATGATTTTAGTACTTGTCACAATATGTTGAGAGCTGGTGAACTATCTAATCTCATTTCCCAGTCTGCAAAAATAGTGGAGATGCTCAATCAGTTAAATAGTACAAGCGTTTTTTTTACAGGAAAGAATGGAATAGAAACATTGCACGTAAATTAGAAAGTTTGTCAGACAGAAAGCAACTAGTAAAGTGGGTCAAAATTGGAGAGGCTTGCCTTTAAAGAAAGCCTGTAGGGATTTTTTTTTCTTTTGCACAACCAAGGAAGGGGTGACACTTTTCTGAAGTATTTGTATTTGCCACAAGATCTGTGAGTATTCCCGTAAATAAGTGTTATAAAAGATGGATAAAATGTCCCAATATGTAAACTTCAGAGGGTATGTTGGTATGGTCCAGTTGGAGGTACATCTCTTTGATACTGCAGAAAGATCTTGTTCTCAGCATCTTATTCATCTGAGTCTCTCTTCATTATACATTATTAAACACTACAATAATACTGCCTTTTGAGTGTTTTGTTTTTTTATTTCATTCATGGAGCTGCAAATACAATGCCTTAAAACAGTATTATTGTCAATGGATTTCTTCTTCATTGGATGGTACACTGAACCTAACCTTTCATAACTCAGACTAGCAAATTGCCCATCAAGAATGACAGGCCAGTGGGGACAGAGGCCCTCTCCTCCACTACCTTTCCCTCCTCCTGCCTGTGTGTCTGCTTGTCCCTAATGCTCTGTGCCAATTGCCACCCACCCTGTAGGCATGCTTGCAAAGTTGGCCCGGAGCATTACAGACAGACAGACACATAGACAGAAGTGCTAAGGCGCTTATTATATTAGAATGTTTATTAATAGTACTTTGATGTGATTAATAGAAAAAAAAAAGCTAGGCACATATTATTAAAAACATAGTATCCAAACCAGCTCTGTCATAGGAAATACTTGCGTCCAAAATTTGTCCAATGTTAAAAATAGTTTAAATTGCAGACTGCAAATACTGCTGTTTACTAATATAACTTACTTAATATAACTTACTCTGCTTCTGAAACGCTATGCTAAATCTGCTAAATTTGTATCTTTCTGTAGTATTGAGTGGTGTGTGGGGGAGGGGTACATGTGTGTGTGGCCGCTTCTTGGCCTTTTAGCTCAGATCAAGTGTGTATTTACATATATAATGTGTGTATATGTATATTCGTGTGTGTATGAAATTTATTTGTTCTCTACGTATGTCATTTTTCTTCTTTGTGATATTAACAAATCAGTGTTTGTGTCACTTAAATAACTAGAAAACTAGACATGTGTAATATGAAAGCACACAGTACAACAGACAGCAAAAAGAATCCCACCCAAGCCATTATTTCACCAGCTCAGGTTATAACATCACAGCAATATATTTCAGTACAACTACAGACACATTTAACAAACAACTGGTCTTCTCTAGTGACTCATTCAGAATAAATATTGCTTACGGAGGAAAGTGACTCATATGGATCCACCACAAAGGTTACTTAATACACCTGGGTCTTTGGTAATAGTTGCAGGTCCATTTCAGATGTTCTGCGTATTGTTTCCTGGATTAAAGAACATAGGAACATTTTGTTTAGAAGAGAGAAAACAGAAAAATTCCTCTTCAGGTTCTTAGTGCTTTATAAATAAAATATCCAGATATGAAAGCATGGCAAACTTTTGTGTTTTCTCTCTTCAGCCATTTCTTAAAAGACATTTAAAGGGGGAGGAGATTGGAATAAACTAAAATATTAATCTTCGGAATGTTTACATTTAACAAGATGCCTTTTTTCCTTCCTCTTGCCCCCAGTCTATAACAAAGTGCAGTGCCAAATGCTTCCTGAAATATGTATCTGCTGGAGAGTTAAATACAAATGGAAACTTTCAGTCTGGCCACATAATAAATCTTCCTTCGGAAATCCAGTTTAACATTGTTACTGTGACAGTATGTTACTAATACGAGAGAGGGCAGGAGGGTGGGTTGGGTGAGGAAGTACTGGGAGCTTGTTGATTTTTTTTACATGTGCTTAGTCTGTTTAGGATTAGGCTGTGTCTGTGGTCTGCTCTGAGTGGTTTTATTATGACCAAAAAATATATATTTATATTATATATAGATATATATTATAGAGATATATATCCCAGTACGGACCAGTGTGTAAACCACCCTGTCCCCTTGAGACTGATTTTTTTTTTCAAGCTATGCTTGACTTTTTGGTTTGTTTACAGTGCTGTTGGGCAGAGAAAGACGATAGAATAAATCGCTAGCAGCCTTGATTTATTTTGTTTGGAACAAGGGAATTCTTAAAAAGATAGAGGATGTGGTTCAGCTGATACTTTACTTTATACGTTTCCTGTAAAGGATGGGGTAGATTAAGTCTTGATCCAAACTTCAGTGTGATACTAGATCAGTCTCCAGAGGGTGGTCTGGAATTATCTTCTTTTTTCAAGCCTCCTCCTGTACTGGCACAAGCTTTTTCTCTAAAAAGCATCTAGAGTTAAGAATAACCAGATTTGAACAGGAGAGGATATGAGTGACGCAATGAGCAGCATTCATTTTACCACTGTAACTGAACCTTACTGGCTATCATGCATTTTTCGTTTTCAGATCTAAATTATTCAGAGAGAAATTAGTTGTTTTATTTATTCAGCTTTCATAATCACAAGAAGGAAGCAATTGGTCTTGTGTTTGCATGCTTGGAAAGGCTGTGTAACATGGAGGATTAATATTTAAGTCTGCTTAAATGAGCTGTCTGTACTGCCTTGTAATGGAAGTTGATGTCCTTGGTTGCACCTCAATTCGCATAAAGGCCTACATGGACTCCTAGCTCAGGAAGGTGGAGTCAGGAGAGTAAAGATCAGAAAGAGAGAGACAAATTCACATGTAAACAAATGTTGTTCAACCAATTTGTGTTCCCCTGATGCCAAATGTTCAGCCCTGTGGGGAACCCCGTGGGCTGGATAGCATGGCCCTGCATGCTAAATTGAGTGTACAGGGCCAGGCCGAAGCATCATGGGATTCTGGGACCCAGTCCTAGTATGTGGGGCCAGGTGGGGCTGTGTGAAGCCCAAACCAGGCATACAGGACAGGGAGGGAGGCAGCACAGGTCTGATCCCAGTGCTTCGGGCCCAGTCTGGCCTGTGGACCAGCCCCATGCCGCTTATCGGGCCTACATGGCCAAAATATTGAGCACCACTGTGCTGCAGGAATATAGGAAATAGGAGAAACACTACACCACTCATATCATTCACTGTTTCCCAGTATACTTCTAGAATGCATTTACTTGTCACCTGGACACTGGAAAAACAAGATTCCATATATAGTATAAGCCCTTGAATGAATTTCTTTGAAATTTTTTTTCAGCTATTTAAGTTGGTCTAGTAAAAGAGATCAGATTCACCCAAAGAGCCTTGTCTGCCTTTGAAATATCAATTTTTTTAATTAAGGGAATTACCTATAATAGTAAAGTAGAGCTCATTTAATCCAGTCCCATCATTCCTGACTAAACCATCCCAACCTGTCTATTCTGTTATTGAAAATTTCCAAGGGTGGAGGTTTCACAATTTCTCTAGATAATCTGTTCCAGTACTTAATCACCCTCACAGTCAAAACATTCTGTCTAATCTCCATCCTACATTTCCTCTACTGCTATACTAAGGTCATTGCTCTTAGTCCTATCCCCTGTAGCTATAGAGACTAGTCTGTTTCCATAGGATGATTTTTGGACCATTTCTCCAGTTAATCTGTCATTCTGGATCCTAGTCCTACCTTGTCATCCACAAATTTTCAAAGGATGCACTCAGTCCTGTCATCCAAATCATTAATGGAGTTGTTAACGCCAAACATCACTTGATACTTCCTCCTAACTAGACATTGAGCCATTGATGTTTATTCATTGACCATGATTATCCAGCCAGTTGTGTATCTGCTTTACAGTCCTTAGACTTAGTTTCATGGGCAACTGGTGCCTCCTTAGTCAGGTACCCCCCAGTGACCAGACCGGGGTGGGGGGGTCCTTCCGCAGCCAATCTCACCAATGGGGTGGGGAGGGGAGCCCCGCAGCCAATTGCTGCAGCCACTTCCATAATTGGCTGCTTCCGGGAGTGCTGTTCCCCAGCTGCCACTTGCAGGGCAGGTATTGGTGCTCCTACCTGCCCCGCCCTGCCCATTGCCTAAGTGGTGAGTGTGGCCAGTCAGGGGTGCACCAGCACTCTCAGGGGGTGCATGTGCACCCCCCACACATTGCCCCTATCTAGTTTATATTTCCTTAGCTTATTCATGAGAATGTTGTGGGAGACGATGTCAAAAGCCTTGCTAGACTCAAGGCAGACAAGGTTTGGGTGAGTCTAATATCTTTTATTAGACGAACTTAAATAGTTGGAGAACAATTTTTAAGCAAGCTTTCGGGTTCAAAAACCCTTCATCAGGCTAAGGAAGTTTCAGCAGTTGATGTGTGCTCTTCCCAGTACTTTCAGTGCAATCACCATGCACTGCAATACACCCACCCAGCACCCTACATACAGGTGCAGCACACAATCCACACAATGCCCATCACATAATACAGGGGTGGCCAACCTGCAATACACCCATTTGTGTATGTGTACCACAAGTGGCACAGGCAGCCTCTGTATGGGGTACATGGCAAATCAAGAAAGAAACAGGCAACAACATGACAGGGAGCAGAAAGCAGAGCAGCAGCTCAGGCATGGAGCACAGAGAAGGAAGCAGAAGCAGATCAGCTGGTTAAGCAAGGGAAGGGGATTAAACTGGCACTTAGGGGAGGGTGTGAGGCTAAGCTATGGTATACCTGCCAGAAAGGTTGGCCTCCACTGACATGCTTTTACACACTACTTCCCTTCCCCACGGTATTTATCTGGGGAAGCAGGTATCTCTGCACAGCCATTCCTTTAGGCAGCTGCAGAGAATGCCTGGGCAGGAGGTACTTTCTGCTATCCTCTCTGGACAGAAAGGGGGTAGGACACCTGGGAATGGAATGGGCTTTGTAGGAGGTCACACAGTGAGTCATGGCTAGAACTCAGGACTCACTGAGTCCAAAGCAGGTGCTTACTGGACCCTATTGCTAGCACACTTCTCTGGTTGGAAGGCATGTGTTCTTCCCACACCTCTGGGAGAAAGATAAGTGTTTGTGCTCCCTCCTGTACAGATAAGACCTTGCCCAATGAAACTGGGGAATTGAAACCTGTATCTAAATCAGCCTTCAACATTGTCAGGACATTTGTCTGTGCTGTACTATGTGTACACACACTGGTCCTAATTCCACTGCATGTATTCCAGCAGAGATACCCACTCCTTTTCAGCACTTTCAGATGTTCCAATGGCCGTCCATGCATAGATGCAAACATGAATACTCACACTGGTACAAATATACACTCAGCCACCAACACCACGTGTCAGGGGTTTTGTGCTACATACCTATTTGTTTGTATTTAAGGTATTATTCCCATATTCCACATACCTCCTTTCAAACAAAAACCTAAGTAAACAGTAATCATAATACATTTTATTTCATAGTACGGTGTAGGGGGGAGCTCTGGACATGACCTGTGATGGCTAGAAATGTATTGGAGGTATTTAGAGGTTTGTTTTTAGGAATTAGCTTGTAGGTAAGGTAGATTGCATTAGAACAATGGTCCAGGGGAATGACAGTGGTTAATTGATTTCTAAAAGCCTGTTTGTGACAAAATTTCTTTTAAGGTGCACTGTGTTGGAAGCCTGCAGTGAGGCAGGCTGGGAAATTCAAGACAAGTAGCACACTGTTCCACAACATGAACAGTGTGCTCAAACAGAGATAAGGGATTCTGCAGCATTGGCACCAGGTCACAGTGCCCAACTGCAGGGCCTTTGGGATTTCCAGTTTTGGTAAACAGACTAAAAGAGGAGTCCAGGTAAATAACCAAATTAGGACGTGTGCATATGATGGGTTTGCAACAAAGGAATATGCTGACAGGACAGGACATGTACAGTATGATGACCATAGGGAAACTAATCAACGATGCCCAGGAATGAAGAGTCATCAGAGGAGAGAGAGAATACAAAAAGCGACTTCAGAGAAGCAGAGTGTCCCCAAGAGGGGAACCCAAGGACATCATGGACAGAGGGCACACCACCAACCCATCTCACCCCACTGGGAGAGGTGGCAAGGAGAAAGAAGGGTGTGCATAGCATCCACCCACCACACGGTATCCACTCCATGTCCACACCACAAGCAACCCTTAGGGGATCACTCTCCAGGTGCCCCCAGGTAAAAGCCCAATTTATCTTTTTATTGGTTGTTTTAGGGGGGGGAGGAAAAATCCATTTCTATTATTGTATTACACACCAGAAAATATAGTAAATATCTCTCTCCCCCTCCCTGCACCCCACGAGGCAAGGATTTATTGTGATATCTTACTGGATCAACCGTATAGTTGGGAGAGCTAGTGGACTAGCTTTCAGGCACCAAGCATCCTTCCTCAGGTCTGATGGGCATCTGAAAGCTTGTCCAACAGCTCTTCTGACTCTACAGTTGGTCCAATAAGATATCACAACAAATCCTCTCTACGGTTCCTGGACCACAAGGGACACAGCACTCTAGGTGTCTTACATTTTTTTCCTAGTCATCTGGGAAAAAGGGAACGCTTGTTTGTACAAAGTGGAAGAAAGGGAAGTCTGGTTTAAATTAGGACTGAGGCAACAATTTTATATGAATGTATTCAGATCAAGTTGATACAGAATGGTTAAGGTATCTTGCTACAGCTCCAAAGGCCTGAGTTCAAGCTGTAAATAAACAGCTAGCTATTCAGGCTGTCATCAAAGATTAACTGGATGTAATGCTAGGCACTTGCATGCTACTGGCTGCAGAAATTGGCATGCCTCATTCACACTAGGCTGATGGACCATTAGGCTCAGGCCAATCATTTGCCTTATTCTGATCAAGCCATGATAGTGCAAACAGGTTTGTTAAGGTGCAGCAGATCCACAGAGCAATCTTTATGCAGCCATCAGGGTGCTTGCTTTATAGTGCCTGTCAATCACAGAATCATGGAAAAGTAACCTCTGGAAGTCCCTTCCAGCCCTATCTAATTCAATGTAATATGCTGTTTCTGCAATCAGCAAAATAATTTGACTGGTGAAAATGCAAACATTTATATTAGGATTCTTGTGCTGCACATAATGTAACTTAGGCCCAGTCTCTTCATCCCATAAATATTTGTAAACTTTTCTGATATCACCCAATAGTTAATGTCATTCACGGATATTTATTTGACATGCCTTAATTTGTTTGCGTTGACACAAGTACAGGCTGAGAAAAGATCTCACTACTTCCATTGGGTAGCACAGTTTTTCAGGGCAAAATAAAGAACCAGTATTTCTTTCCATCGCCCATGCTTAGTGTTAGCATATATCCATTCAGGACCTGAGTGCAGATTTCAATAGAAGCAGAGCAAAGTTAACACTAAGAGCTTTTGAAAAATCTAACCTTTTTATCCATCTCTAAAAAAAAAAACAATACTGATAGCAGTTGCCATGATGAAAAAGATATGTAAATTAGCAGGGAAATACACTCCTCCTTTGATTGCAGCATATTTTAAAAAGGACTTTGTTTTTTCTTATGAACAGAGCACCTTGAAACACAGGGATAACAGATAATAGGCATTGCAGTTAACTTCCAGTTGGAGACAAAAGGACCAAGAGGTCAAATAGCATTTGGATTTCTCTGGCAGCTGGAACAAACTGTACTGTTCTTACTATATCTGTTACAGGGGTATTTTATAAATACGTTTATTTCCATAAAAGACAAGAGTGAAAGCCTTTTCCAGACCTTGCATTCAGCTTTTGTTCTTCATGTTCCTTCTGCTGTGGCTAAAGTTTTCAGAGCCTAAGGAGAAGCTCATATGTAAGTGACCTGACCTTCAAAAGTACTACAGAGCCAGCACTTCCTGCTGATTTCAGTTGGAGCTGCTGGTCTTCAACACTTCTGAAAATCAAGACATTTATTAGAAGCCTAAATATAGATATGGAAGCCTATCTTTAGCACACTGTATATGAGTATCCTGAACATTTTTCTACTTTTACATCAGTGTGAAGTTCTACAAGTAGTTATTTCTAAGTAATTGCTTTGCAATGTATTCTTCAGCTGCCCACTGCAATGTTTGGTAAGCTGCACATGCAGATGTAAAGCAACTCAATGCATGGTGCATCTCTGAGAAATGGAATGGCAGTTAATTGTAATTCAGCGACCCCGTGGGCATGGAGAATTTGAATGCTATTTGATCTATAGTTGCTTTCCTTGGCTTACTCCAAGGCCGACATTTTTAGTTAAATTGCAAATAAATTTGTTTATAACGAATAATAAAAAAAAGCTGAAATAAAAGTCTTGTGAATTTTTACATGTTAAAAAAAATTGTTTATAAAAGTGTTTCTTTCTGGTTCCAAACTAAATTGATTTGGACTCTTTTAAGATAGTTGTTGCTTCCTTCCTTCCATGGTTCTGTTTTCGGTTTGGTAATAGGGATGACTATCTGGATTAGCTGGATACAAAGTCCGTTGCACATGCTTTGTGAGTTCGGAAAAGTACACAGAAAGGTCCTTTTCAAAATTTATTTCCTGGATCTTTCTCTCTGCAAATGCCTCTATAGTTTCTCCTGTTTAGAAAGATTTGTCTCTTCTTTCCAATGCGAACATTTTGAAAAAAAAGAAAAGCTTTATGCAACACTCTGGTCTTGTGACTCAAGAAAAGGCGTGCTGAATCAGAGGGCTTTGCTGGCTCTTGGATACATAAAGTCATGTAATGCTACCTTCTCAATGTAAGTGTCTACGGAATAGTGAGTGGGAAGCTTTTTTTTCAAATGCTGTCTAGTAAACCAGCCAATAAAGTATATTACATTAAGTCACAGTCAGGCCTGATGAGCTGAATAGCATGTGTTTACTAGCTCTCCTGTGAGAAAACAAAACTGTTACCCAGGTCTCTAGCAGAAGCAGCTGCTTCACTTGCACAGCCCTGTGCTAACTTCTCTCCATTTGATTTTCCTCATTGTTTCTGGATGCAGCTGATTATTTTTAAACCTGCAGAGCTGAATGCTGCTTTGGAACTTGTTCCATGAAGCGACACTCCATTGGTGTCATTAGGTTCTTGCCCTTGATCTCTCTTGCTTAGATCTTCTTCTAAGTTTACGGTATTGGGTATAGTAATCCAGGGCAGCATCTGTGGGACTGCGAGCCATGGCCAATTCCTCATTAACTGACAAGAAAAAAAGAAAGCCCAAATGTTATTTTCAAAAACTGAACTTTTACATGGAAAACATAACAGCAAGAGAAATTTACCCAGAATGCTGAAGGAAATGCTTCCTGGCATGAGAGGGTAGTTAAGGTAATATGGCCATTGAAGCCTAATTCAAATTGGTTCATTCAAGTCAAAGGAAATACACTTATTTTCTTAAGTGGGCTCTGGCTTAGGCCATAGTCCTTGGACAATTGTAAATGTTGTGGTAGTTTTCTATTTACATTGCAGAAATGTCTTGGCGAATTCCCAGTCACCAAATGAGGTCTCAGAATGCCAGGTGCTGTACAAATACAATAAAAATGATTAGTGTCTATACAAGGATGTTACAATGTAAGTGGTAAGATGGGAACCAACCAATGGGTGCAGCAACCTATGGGAAGACCTAAGAACAAAACGGAACAAATCAGCCTAAAAAGTATCTGTAGCACCAACTTGCTGAACTGTTGCTGAGTATTTTGTAGGGGAGAGCTTTTGTAAGAGGGATTTGAAAAAGGACAAGGTGGTAGTTTTGTGAAAGTATATGGGGGACCCTTCCCATGCTTGGAGAGCAGCATGAGAGAAAATGAGAAGGTGCTCGTTTGAAAATTGAACCTGTAGGTCCTGGCTGGGGTAATGGGGAAACATTGTCAAAGGAGCTTCACCCAAATCTTACGGAATATCTAAGGCCCTGTCTGGGACCTAGTTATCTGGCCTTGGGCTAGTGGCTGAATCAGGTGACAGAATTGCAGGTCAATACTTTGGTCATGGGGCTTCCTATAAGAAGACCTGCTCTATGGTCTGGAAGAAAGTAGTCTTTGTAGGAAGAAATGATAGGGAGCACTCCTGCAATGGCCTGAAGGGAGAGGAGAAATGCCAAGAAGCCTGCAGCTAGAATCTACAGGAGCAAACAGAAGTGCAGCTCCCTGGTCTAATTCATGGCACTTCACAGAAAGTGCCACGAGTTAGATTGATTCTCCCAACCCAACAGATATTAACTATTGGGTTGAGAGCGTGGGGGATGGAGCTCCAGTTTGGAGCCAATCTAGAGGGAAAGGCTGTGTCTCTCCTCCCCCAGCCCCCTCTATCCCAGCCCCTGATTCAGTCTCAGGATGGGAAAGAGAGAAGGCAGGGGAGGGAGGTCCATTCTTTAGCCTGCTCTGGAGTGGAGGAATGGGTGGATTGGACCCCACCACCAGCTCCACCCTCTAGCACCTGCTGACAATCCCTAGAAAGAGCTCCCTCCTCTCTCTTCCCCACTGCCCCCTTGAGAGCAAGGCTGGGCTGTGTCAGTCCAGCCCTGTCAGTGGAGTGAGCAGACACAAGTTAATGAAGGTGCTGTGCTTTAGATCATATAATGAGGGTTCAGTTTGTTGTAGGATTGAGCCCTTTTAAAGCACTCTGCAGCATAGATAGCATGCACTTGTGTTGGGTCACAACTATAGAGTACTTTCAGGGGACAGATCAAGTGAAAAGTGCCACTACTGTCTGAGCCTCACATAGCTTCCCTAAATTACATTTGTGTTTGGAAGAGACCCACTGGATTAGGAAAACCCTGATTTGGGATTAATAAGGAAAGGGCATACGTGAAAGGCCTGGAGACAGGGAATGGTCCAGGGAAATGAAGCATGGGGTTTGTCTGAGTATGTGGACCTTTTCTTTTTGTTTATAGGGTTGCTGCACTACAAGCCAGAATTGAGGGAAGATCCATTTCCCTGCTGCCCCCAGAAGGCTGCCAAGGGCGGCAGCCAAAAAAAGGCCCTGACATTGGGGTAAAAGGTGCTCTTGAGGCTGGAATGGCAGGCTCAAGACTCAGCAGGAAGTTGCTTGAACAGTTTTTGGTTTTGTTGGACATTTAGTTGTACCAGAAAGGGGGAGGGAGGGTCTTCATGATTTGACTGGAGGGCTAAATCTGGGAGATGCTGAAACTGGCCTAGCTCAGAAGAGGAAACAAAAGTGTCTGGAGCTAGCAACAGGGACACTGAGGCCTGGAGTTCTGGATTCAGAAGGCAATAAGGCAACTTTGTCACAGTCCATTTTGAAAAATCTCACTTGTCCAGGGCAAACTGAACAAAATGTGTTTAATCATTTTGTGGCCTTGTGATTCAGTCTTTATTGGATTTAAATTGGTAAGATGCAATAGAAAACTGTTTCTTTCACTGACTCCTTACCCAAGTGGGTATTTTTTATGGTTGTTGTTGATGTTGCTGTAACAAGATCCATATCCATGGGTGAACAGAATTTCAGTGCCTTTGATCTTCTGGATATAAATAATGTTTACTGGTATGATATTCCCAAAGTCCTGTCAGTGCTATGGCAGGAGAGTCACAGAACCAGAGGCCTAGAAGAAACCTCAAGGTATATATTCCAACCCTTTGCATCAATACAGGATTTTTCTAAATCATTCCTGCCTAGTGCTCATCCAGCCACCTCTTGAATACCTCTAGTGAAGAAGCTTCCACAATGCCCCACTACCTCACTTTCCTCATTCATGAGAAGGAAGATTTTCCTATGATCCAAACCACTTTGCTGCAGCTTAGAGCCATTGCCCTCTGGAAAAGGGGAACTTCTCCTTCTCCCTGTTTTTTGTCAGGCATTCAGATATTTGAAAACTGCTATTGTGTCCCTATTTAAAATCCTCCTTTCCACCTCCCCACCCCCAAGTCAAACATTTGTAAATCTCTCAGCCTTTCCTTGTACAGCTTGCCTACCAAGCCCTTTACCGCTTTTGTCACTCACCTCTGGACCCTCTCCAGCTTCTACACATCCTCCAAAAATATGGAGGCCAGAACTGCACACTGCTGGTTATGCCTCTGGATGAGGGTCTTATCAGTGCTAAGTAGAGTGGTGCTATTGTCTTCTGTGTCTTAAACCTAATACTCCTGCTGATGCAGGCCAAAATGCCGTTTTCTTCTTTTGCAACTCCATCACTGTATCACAGCACTGATGCCCTCAGCAGTCAGTCATGGAGCCTTGAACATCAGATCCATTTTTACAAGGAAGAAATATTACTTAGAGAAATTAAGGGTTTCTTTGGGTGATACCCTTTATCAAACCATGAGGTGACCATTAGGTCAGCTGATGGAGAACATCTTTCATTCAAAAGCTTGTCTAACTATACAGTTGGTCCAATAAAAATGTCACCCTAAGAAATCCTTGCCTCTTGTATAATAGCTGGACCGTTATTGCTACAACATTACTCTTATACTACCATACTATTATGAAACTATGGCCCAACTTATGGAGAGTTGCAATTAGCCTGATTTTGCTCATGGGAGAGGAAAATCCTGACTAGATGGAAGTTCTGCCAAAAGAGATCTCACTTTTGAAAAGTTGAGAAATACTGTGTGGGGTTACTTCAACTTCATTACTTCCAGTCTCTTTCTAATAGATGCACAAGAGACAAACAGACATGTTTCATTACTAAGATATCAGTCATTACTAAGACTGTTCTTCTTCATTTCAAGTAAAGTTTAATGTTAAATCCTGTTAATCACAATTATTTGACCCTCTCCCTTCATGTACTGCCATTCTACCCCCTCTCTGGGCAACACTGAGGGCATTTCAACTCTTAAGCTTCCTGATACTGTAGACATTGGATAGTATACCAATAATACTTTGGTATAATATCATGCTTTTGTTTGTTCATGTGTGAAAAGGCAGTTAGCAGGTATAGGTAATTCTTAGAGACAGGTGAAAGCAGACCTTATTTAGCCATACAGAACAGGCTTTGTTAGCTGGTAAGTTTAGCATCTGAAAAAAGTACCTTGGGCTGTTTGTGTAATTGTTTTAAGAGCCTGGAGCTCACTTATCGATAAGTACACAGACACTTATTACTGCAAAATCCAAAGTTTCAGAAACACAGAGAATAGATGACAATAGATTATGGGAATTGATTCATCTGCATATTTCTATATGTATGGACTGATTTACATGAAGGGCTACATCAAATGTGTCTTGGTTATCAGAATTTAGAACCTAACATGTGGTCGAAACTTGGGTTGAGCTTAGGAATATGAACTGCTGTGTCCCTGGCTGGCTCTGACAACTTCCTGGACTGGCCTCCAAATAACTTCACAAGCTTTTTCCTGCTTGTTGTGTAATGACAGAGGACTATGGTTGCATTGTAGCCCTGTGCTGGCTGTAGTATAACTGGCCCTTCCCTGTTCTGGTTGGGCTTATAGACCCCAGTGAGAAGCCCAGGTCTGGCTGCTGCTCTTTTTCTTTTCTAGCTGAGGACATGGCTCTGACTTCAGCTCCCTAGTTATGGTCTACCAGAGACTTTGGTTCAGAGTGGCAAAGAGAGCACTTCTCCTTGTCATGCTAGTCATTGCAGAGTCTGAGTCTAAAGGAAAAGATAATGATTCATGGACTCCTGATGAGCTGCTACAGATGCAGGGCCCTAGAGATCAAACCAGTACTGTGTGTGCCTGCCTACAGTGGCCCTAATGTTGGTGCATATAATCTTAGCTTTTGTAATGAGGACACTTAAGCTTCTTAGGAAGGAATAGGGCAAAGAGCAGCTAATTCCAGGAGCCCCCTTGGGTTTAACAGTCACGTGAGCAGGTCTGAGACAGACCACAGCACAGCTGACCTCTAGCAATCCTTTGGAGTTAATAGACCACTCATTCCCATAGGAAGAATCAGTAGCGTAGTTGTGACAGTGCCAACTGGTGTCACAGGCAGCTTGTATCAGATGCAACAAAACTCACTTAACTCAGAAAAAAATATTGGCAAATGAGGTGGTAGCGTCAGGCACAATTACTCTACAACTATGACGTTGGTGTTTTGACAAGATTTGTTGTGGTTTTTTAAATGCAGAATTGTGTGCCTGGCTTATGTGAATGTGTTCAGAATACAGAGCTAGTGCTCTGGGTAATTCTTTTATTGCTTCCGTACATTACTCTTGGAAAAATTAGGACCATCTCTGTGGGTTTGATTAATGCTCACTGGCCATTCTAAATTGTTCACTTCCCACCACCCCAACTTGGTACTGTCACTTTGATTGCTTCAGCATTTCTCTTTTTAACTACTTGTCCCCCCTTTACAATTAACAAATCCTCCAGAGCATGTACCATCAAATTATTTCATGATTGTGCATCAAATAATGTATGCAGATTTTTCAAGGATGGCAGTAGTTTAGTTCTAGCCTTCTATATTCAACTTAATTCAACAACGAAGAACTCAAGCAAAAGAGGCTGTCAGTGGCTATCAGCAGCAAAAATGTTACCAGATTTCTCTGACATCCACTGTGTCTTACTAGACACTGGTATGCAGTGGAGTCTGTGACCTCTGAGGATCTGAGAAAGCAGCTCAGGAGTTTACATTTTTTACCATGCAAAAAAAATGAGGCTAAGAGATGCAACAATACTATTTAAGAACCTAAATTCTTATTGAAATTGATAAGACACTTAAGGACACCTTAATTCAAAGACCTTAATTCAGAGTCCTCTAAAATCAAAAGGAGTCTCTCAGTCCTGAATGTGGTATAGATTTGTCCATAATAGCTTTCATTTAAACCCAGCACCCTTAAGTGAAAGTGGCAATGCTTATAAGCAGGGTTTGAATTATGGGGGAGCTGAGGGGGGCTGATCCCCCATAAGAGATGAGAGTCCCCCTATAAGAAATTAGAGTCTACCCCAGAGGAGGAGGCTGATCCAGGAGTTGGAGCACTTGCTATGACATAGACTCCCAGCAGGGTTTTAATTATGGGGGG
>NW_017728918.1:105658485-105679765 GCF_001723895.1 Crocodylus porosus | reverse complement strand
CCCCCCCCCCAACAGGATGATCAGTCCCTTGCCTGCCTTGTGCCTTTCTAAGCAGCCCAGACTGTGGTGGCAGCGGCGGCGGCTCCTTCTGGCTGTCACTGCCGCTGGCCCCAGCCCCACGGTACTGGCAGGGACCTATGCGCACAGGCCAGACCCCAGACAATTTCTTTTGCACACTCCCTCAAGAATCGAAGCGTAATTCAAACCCTGCTTGTAAGTGTCCATATAGCTCAGGTTTGAATGGCAGCCAGGTCTTTCCAGCTAGGGACAGACATTACACATAAACTGGTTTAAGTGATGAGAAACTGATTTAAACCTGTAACAGAACATAAGCTCAGTGCACATAAACCAGTTTCAAAATGGCTGAAACTGGTTTAAGATGAACCTGGTTGAATTTAATATCATACTTTACTGATCTGGGTCAAACCGGTTTATGCAATGTCTGTCCCAGACCCCTTTCTGGTTTCAGTTAAACCAGAGTCCCCCAGCATCCCAGAAGCTTTGCAGCCCTGGGCCGGGCTGTCTGCTCCAGAGAACAGGGGTGGCCCTGCCCCTCTGTTCCCTAGCCAGAGCTCCAGCACACCCTGCAGGAAGTGGCACCTGGCTTCCTCCTGCTCCCCTACCTTGCCACTGCCCCCCCCCCGCCCCCCGCCTTCTATCTCTCACAGCATGGACCCCAGCTATATGGACGCTAGCCAGTATGTGAGATATTAGCTAATGCTGAGAGGTGTCTGTGTGTGTCTTTCCAATTTCACTGGGACAAGACCAAAGGCAGACAGGACGGTGTCTGCTTAGGGCTTTTTGGAGCTAATCAACAGGTCAACTGGTAATGTCCCTCTATTCCTTCCTTGGAAAAAGCTGTTTAAGAAAAGCTTAAACTAATGGGAGAGGCTTTTGTTTTGTTAATGGGCTGATAAATGCTGTGTTATCAGCCCCCTGCTGGCTCTTTCACCTGCCAGGTTTGCAGACAGAATGAAGACGCAGGGAGAGGGAGACTGTATCATCAACAGATACATGCACTGCACACCCACCCTTTGCCTCAGAGTGCTAGCCAGGGGCTGGGGGCTGGCAATACTCCTGCCCCTTGAGCAGCAAGTGGTGGTGGGGAGAATGCCTGGGCCAGTGCAAGCCAGGGTGGGGGTTCAAACCCAATCCTAATCAGAGCATCCTGCTGGGGCCTAACCAGGCCCCACCTCAGCTCAGGACTGTGGAAGGAAAAGGAGGGCTGCTCTAGTTCCCCACGGCTTCAAGCCTGAGCCACTGCAGGCACGTGCCTGCATTTCCTCAGTCCAGAGGGAAAGTCTATGCAGTTGAAAACAGATTCAGCCTAGCCAGGTTAGACTGACCTGCAAAGATTGAATCGATTCAGGCTCAGGCTTTTTTGAATGTCTGTTCCTAGCTGCTAAGATAGTTTGGGGAGGGATGTCAAAGAATGGGAAGCCCCTTTTTTACATAAAACATTTACAGACTATACATTTAATGATCAAACACACAGGACTGACTCATTCAATAACTGAAGTATTATACAGCAAAGGCCCAGAAGGAACTGGTCTGTAGTCTAGCCAGCCACAGTATAGTTTCTACTTTGTGGTTTCTTGTAATAAAAATGGGTGTAACACTTTTCCATGCCTCTAGTCAGTAAAATTCTGTGGTTTAAATGCAGTTTCAGTCTAAAATCCCAAGCTGTGATTTTAAGCCATTCCTCAGTTGACTTAAAATGGGGCACAGTAACTTTAGAAGTCTTGGGTAAGTTTGTCTTGTGCATCCCAGGTTCCTGTAATTTAGTATACAAAAGAAGTATTTTGTTATGCACAAAACTGTCTGCCTACCCACTCGTCCCCAGGGGGCTGACTCACCCTCCAAGAGCTTGATCCTGAAGTAGGCAATGAGCAGGAGGAGAAGCAAAGTCACCGGCAGGAATATCCCAGTAAAGAGAACCCAGCCCGGTAGCTCCCTTACAAATATGAACAGTGGGCTGTCCATGGTTGGTCTTGTCTCACCACCTTGCTGGAGACGTTTCTCTAGCACTGTGCTGCCTTGTTATCCTCTGTTTTGCTCTACTTCCACTCTGCCCTTTGCTCAGTCCATTATCACTTTTTCTGAACTTTGCTTTGTTTGTACAGGCCTGTGATTTCTAATGGAGTTCTAGCTGGGTTATATGGTTACTCAGCCACAGAGTTTAAAAGGGCATATTGGAGTGCTCTGTGACTGTGGAATGCATGGTTATGCTTTTCCTTTCCTTGCATTTTAGCAATTTTTTAGTCCATGGGTGTTTTTAAGCACTGAGTATTTTTCCTCTCCTGGTATTACAGTATTATCATTTGGCTTACAGAACAGCTGAAAGCCTTGATCAAAATCAGCAGTGCCTACAATGTGCACTCTACCCACTCTCTCAAGATGAGGGCCTCTGCTTTGATGAACTTGAAGAACAGAGTCTAAATAGATAAGATAGATAAAAGGTTGAGAGAGGAAATAATACTGTTCCCTCTTTACTCACAGGCAGTTGAAGCAGGGAGAGATACAGGGGATTTTTCACAGGGCTTATCAATCACAGCAGAGTCCAGACTTGCCAAAGAGCTCAGCTCTCATTTGAGGACTCAAAAATGGTTAGATTTCAAGTGCTCAATGCTCAGGGTGCTGAGCTTTGTTAAAATTTTGGAAGAGGGCCCCTAAAAAGCCTATAAAATAGCTGGGACTAGGCCAGTGCTAAAAGCAGATAACCTGCAAAGTTGGGCCCTTACCATCCTGGGGCTTCAGAGGCCAGGTGGGACAGCTTCAAATGGGGGAACCCTAGGTTCTTACAGATGCACTTTGCCTTGGGGTACAGCAGCATGATCTGTGCACCTGGGAAATCTCCTGCCAGGGCATTCCTGGGACACACATCTTCAACAGGGGGACTCAGTATTCTCTCATTTGCAAAGATGTGCCCCGAGTTGGGGCACAGCAGCACGATAAACACCCAGGGAATCCCCTGATGGAGGAAATCCTGGGATGCATCTCAATGGGTCAACCCAGACAGGCAATCCTGGGGCTTCAAGGGCCCAATTCTGCACACCCCAGGAATGGAAATTGTGTTGCCATAAAAAATGTTTATGGCTGTCAGGGAGGGTATTAAATAGGGGATAGATCACTCTAGAGATACCCGGTTGGATGCATCTACTTCTGCCATTGTCAGAGACAGGGTACTGGGCTAGAGAGATCATTGGTCTGACTCAAAATGACATTTCTTCTGTTCTTAAGGGTAATATCTGTTTAGAGCCTTAGATACTGCCACAAAAGTTGCCACTTTTTGACTGGCTTTTTGACACTGCCCATTCACTAGGACAGGGGTCAGCAGCCTATGGCCTATGAGCCAGATCCAGTCTACACAGAGTTGGATCTGGCCCAGGGCATCAAGTGCCATTCAGCTGTGCTGAGCCACCGAATCCCTGCACAGCACTTCCTCCATAGCCCTCCCTGTTGCTCTCTTGTGCCTGCACTTACCCTTACTGCAGAGGGGCTGGGTATCTCCAGTGATGGTAAGCACAAGCTTTTTGAGCTCCCAGGGGGTAGAGATCTGTGATCCATAACAGGAAACCAGGTCACAAGCTCCAGCCCATGGTACCAAAACGTTGCCAACATCTGTACTAGGATGTGGGGTTAGGGATACAGTTCAACTCTTTCATATATGCCACAAACAATTATTTGATAGTTAGTAATTTTAATCTCTGTCTGCACTAGATTAGAACCATGAAAAGTTCCCTTACCTGGGTCAATCGGTCATTTTAGAAGATGAAGATTTTTAGAATATGAGATTTTTGTGTTTTGGGGTAAATCAGAATATCAGTGTGGGCAGGTAACTTAATCCTGTTTCGCACATTAATAGAATCTGAGGGTAGATGGAAGGTGGTATTATAACAGTCTAATCTGACTTCCTGCCACACAGGCCAAAGAACCTTACTTAATGATTGCTATATCAAGCCCACAGCACACCATGTAGATCAAGAATCCAGTATTGACTTCCACTGATGGAAAATCCACTACACTTGTAGGGTATTTGTTCCAGTAGGTAACTATGCCATTGCTATTGAGAAATAAGGTGCATTTTTTTGGTCTGAGTTGTTTCAGCTTCCAAATATTGGATTTCCCTGTGCCATACTCTGCTAGACTTCTAATAAAAAGTATTAATTAAAAACCATAGATTCATGGAGTCATAGAAAAGTAGGGCTGGAAGGGAGCTGTAGTCCAGCCCCCTGCCTCAGGCAGGATCATCCCTATCCAAACCATTCTATCTAAATCCATAAACTAAGCCAGGGGGCTTCACATACCCCTGGGGGTAGTTGCCATGGCCTCAGGGGGTACTCAGCAGCAGGCACCACCACCAGCATTTCTGCCACTGCCGCACTGCTGCCACTTCCACTGCTGCTGTGCCACCAGCACTTCTGCCATCACAGAGACACTCACCAATTCTCCACTGGGGGACCCCGCCCTTGCTTGCTGACTGGCTGCTGGGTGATCTTCCCCCTACCCCCGCTTTTCTGACTGCCGTGGGACTCCTGCCTTCTCGTCTAGCTGCCAGGAGTACACTGACCCAAAAAGGGTGAAAACCCCTGAACTAAGCTACCATCAATCCTGACGCAACACAAGGCATAAAAAATACATTCAAGGTCGTAGTGGTATTACTATTAAAGCTCCATTTGCTATAAAAAGTTTCCTTCCCATGTAGACCATAATTTAATTTCTTAAACATCTTGGAATAAACAAAATATTGAGCTTGTTTTAGTCTCCTGCTATAAGACCAGATGTGTTCCAGGCCTCAAATAATTTCTGGGCTCTCTTCTGAATGTTTGTCACTCCTTTTTAAAACTTGAATGCTAGAACTAGAATGTCTTAACAACTAGTGCATTCTATTTGAATGAGGCACAGACCTTGACAGAATTCTCAATAGGACAAAATTACAGAACAAGCCAGGGGACTATTACATGTTAATTTTAATAGCATTTTTTTGTAATCAAGTTGATTAGACACTCCCAGAGGTCTATAACAGATTCTTGTACAAGTCCAGGAGAGAATAAGGTCTTGGTTAGATATTTTCACAACCTTTTACAAAATTTACTACTTAATAGCATTTCATTTTCCTGACTTTGATGGTTTAGGTGACAATATTAAATTATAATTGATACTAATTGGGGGAGAGGATATTCAAAAGCAGTCATTGGCAAAACCATTGGGTAAGACTACCAAAAAATGTGATAAGAACAGGGTTGGGTGAGTGGTAAGTTCTGAAGAATCTTGCCCTTAAATAAATTGTATTATTACTATAGGCCCTCTCAACATGTTACATTTGTGACTCAATTAAAGTATTAATTGTGGCATAAATAGCACGGGTGCTACATGTGCACTCAATTTAAGGCTTTATAAAACGGGAAATAAGCCATAAAATAGTCCACATATAATGTAGAACATTTTTATGGCTGGTTTTGATGGTGCCTTAAACTTAACAGATGGCCATATTGTCAGTTCTTGGGCCCAGACTGCACCAGGGTCTGGAATGGCCCTGGGACTGAGAATCAGCTTATTGTTGAGCCCAGCCAGGGGCTTAGGATGGGGAGGAGCCAAAGGCCATCCTCTTCCCTCCCACAAACATAGGATTGTCTGGGCTAAGGCCAACAATTAGCTAATTATCTGTCCTGAAAGCCCTGGGTGAACCAGACCTGGGATGTTCATGTTTGGGGCTGACAATCAGCTGATCACTGGTGGTAGTGGTGAACGCTAATGGTTGAGGATTATCACTCCCATGGGTCAAGCAAAGGGTTGTAAATGAGTTTGTTGATGACTAAGAAGGCCAATCCTAGAGCTGCAGACCCTCTGGCAGATGCCAGAGGTGGTGGTTAAAGGGAGGATTAAACCACAGGGATCCATGACTAGTGATTCTCAGGGATCATTTTGTCTGTGCTCATCACCACTTGTCCATCATAGAATGTTAGGGTTGAAAGGGACTGTAGGAGGGTATCTAGTCCAACCCCCTGCTCAAAGCAGGACCATCCCTAACTAGATCATTCCAGCCAGGCCTTTGTCAAGCTAGGCCTTAAAAACCTCCAAGGATAGAGAGTCCACCACCTTTCTAGGTAGCCCTCCTAGTGATAAAATTCTTCCTCATACCTAACCTAAACCTTTCTTACTGCAACTTGAGACCATTGTTCTGTCATCTGCTGCCACTGAGAAGAGTCTAGCTCCATCCTCTTTGGAACCACCCTTCAGGTAGTTAAAGGCTGCTATCAAATCTCCCCTCAGTCTTCTCTTCTGCGACTAAATAAGCCAGTTCCCTCCGCCTCTCCTCAGAAGTCATGTTCATCAGGCCCCTCACCATCTTTGTTGTCCTCTGCTGGACTCCCTCCAACTTGTCCACATTCTTTCTGTAGTGGGGGGCCCAAAAATGGACACAGTACTCCAGACATGGCCTTACCAGTGCAGGATAGAGGGGAATAATTACTTCCCTCGCTATGCTGGCAATGCCACTACTAATGAAGTCCAGGATGCTGTTGGTCTTCTTGGCAACAAGAGTACACTATTGACTCATATCCATCTTACTGTCCACTGTAACCCCCAGGTCCTTTTCTGCAGAACTGCTGCTTAGCTTATTGGTCCCAAACCTGTAGTAGTGCATGGGATTTTCCATCCAAAGTGCAAGGCTTTGCACTTGTTGAACCTCATGAGATTTCTTTTGGCCCAATCTTCCCACTTGTCTAGGTTGCTCTGAATCCTAGCCCTACCCTCCAGCATATCTACTATTCCCTTCCCCCCTCCCTTCAGCTTGGTGTCATCCATGAACTTGCTGAATGTGAAATTTTATCCCATCTTCATTAATGAAGATATTGAACAAAACTGGCCCCAGGACCAACTGGGGCGCTGTACTTGATACTGCATTGCTGTAGGACTTTGTAGAAATCATGGGTATTGATACTGGTTATTGTAGTAGATGTTGGACTAGTGGGAAAAGCCTGCATGTGACTTGTTTTACATGAGGAGGCTGTTGTGCTTCAGCAACCACATGGATCTTGGTGGAGGAGAAAACTGTGTCCAGTGGCAAACAGATTCAAGACAACTGGGGTAACACTTCCACTGCAGCCTTCTTCCACCTTCACAGCCTTTGAGAAGTACAGCTTCTGAGTCTGCCTGCTCCACTGTTGAGGTCTTTGTGTTGTTGGACTGCTCTTTGTCTGATACCTCACCTTTGACCTTACTGTCAAGGGTGACCATACCAGAAGTACAAAACTCCTGACGGTGTTGCTCTTAGGGACAACAGGCCTCTCTACCTCATCAAGGTGGCAGTCCAGCTGATTGCCAGGCCCACATGTGGGACTGCACCATCCAGCTGTCAACTTGGCAGTATAGGGGCAGCTCATGATTATTATTATTATCTTGGACTGCTTCTGTACTGACAAACAGTAATGGTGCAATTGGGATCATCCCCAATCCCAGATTGTGCCTCCTGATATGCCATGTGTGCATGGCAGGAGGCACAATTGTTATGATCAGGAATCGGATCCCACCATGTCATTAAAGGAACATGTGTCAGGGGTTATAGTATCATAATTTATTGTAGTGCAAAGGTAGGGATAGGTTTTGCTGTCTGAAATTAATGGGATCCAGGTATGTGCATCCAACGACAAAACAGTCATTTAGGTATTTTGGTTTCTCCTTCTTCATGCATTTGAGATCTATTAACCCAGTGTTGAAAAATGAGAACTGAAGAAGATTAAGTATATCATTACCACCCTTGTCAGACTTGATCATTTTAGGGATAGACAAATGATGGATTACAGGGCAGACAGTTGTTGACTGGTTGGCTTCTCACTGGAAAGGAATTTTCCATCTTTCACACTTGAATTGTCTGTTTGCCAAATGACAGATGACATCTCTAATCAGAGTTTGTAAGTACCTATATGAGGAACCAAACTTTGTAAGATGGTTTCTTTAGCAGACAAAAAGGAAATCAGATCAAATGTTAGGGAGCTGAAGCTAGGCAAATCCAGGTTAGTAATACAAGGCAAAAAGTATTCTCAGTAAGAATAAGTAACCATTGGAGCAACCTGCCAAAGACAACCATGTCACTGGTAATTTTTGGATCAAGGTATGCCCTATTACAAAGGAGAATTAATTCAGGGAAGTCCATTGGTCTGTCTTAGAAAGAAGGTCAAACTAGGTTACCACCATTGTACCCTTTCTGCCCTTGTAATCTGTGAAAAAACAACTCGACGTCAGTAATTATCCTATCAACTGTCTCCTCAACAAAAAGAAACTAGCCATGCCTGGGACCCTACTCCAAGTATCGTACTCATAAAAGATCAGCTTATTGTGATAGAATTCCTCTTTACTGTATAGGTGACAGGAGATCTGTCAGTGGTGTAACATTTTGCTTTTACAGACCTCTGTTATAGTACTCACACATGCCTCATCTAAATCTAAAATGTCACACGCATTATATTCAGATTCAAAATGTGAAATGGCAATGAAGGTCTTGGGGTTTTTTTCTGTTGCCATTTTGATTACACTCCACTTCGTATGTTTTCTGTTTTCCTGAGCGGGAATTCATCAGATCAGAAGAAAATTACAAAATTTGGACCAGATGCACAACAGATGAATTGAAACATCTGGTTTATAGAACACAGTAATATCTTCAATTCCTTTGACTGTGAAGAGCCTGAATCAAGACATCTTTTGTTTGCTACCAAACAGTGCTACTACTACTGATTATTAATGGTGCAACTTTGAAAGAGGCAAGGAACAGAGCTGGTCAAAACTCAGAACTTTTGATCTGTAGAGAATTCTTATATTTCAAATTTATTTTTGACCCAAAACAAAAAGTTAACTTCACAAGAAATGTATATTTTACAGAAATATCATAACTTAAGTGCTCCATTACAATAAGGTCAAAATTCTTCATTCAAGATTTATCACTTTGGCCATTTTTATAAATTATCAGTGCAAATATATTTTTATTTGCTATACCCTACATATTGCTAGAGCAAAATTATTTCCCCCCCAGAATATGTTAATCAGAATAGTAGTTGAAATGAGGCTCTTTGGTCTTGTTGAAACAAAGTGCCTTGAGGAGTTCTCATTAAAATTTTGATTAAATCAATGTAAAACCTTGACTTTTATCAAATAACTATTATCAAAACTATTTCCTCTGACATCTTTTGACCAGCTCTAATTGGGAAATATGCAGAGTAACAGAAAAACTGTTAGAGTAAGGATTCTGATTAGGGAGGACTGGTCTGCTGAAACTCAGCTAGAGTAAGCAAGAAAACAGTTGTTCCAGGTGTCTGAGAGCCATTTGGGTAGTAAACAAAATAAAACTTCTTTTCGGACATCAGGTCAAAGCATGCGTCAGCCAGATGATACCTGGATTAACAACCAATGTACTTTTTCTTAGGGAAAATTCTGTAGTCCATCTCCTATGAAGTTGAAACTAGGCTATTTTGATTTTGGCTACTTTAAAAAAAACTTTTTACCTTAATTATGATGCAAAGGGGAGGCTGGCTCAGAGTTTGGAAGTGATAAAGTTCTGTCAGCAGGATGTCACTGGTTCAAATTTGGTAGGGGTTGCATCGTGGCTGAAATTAATAATCCTCTCTCAGTTTCCAAGGGGAGTGGTGTTGTGAATGTGATGGTCTTGTTCTCAGTCTAGCAAACAAATAGACACATATAAGGTGGCCTTAATAGAGTATGGAAGACAGATGGCAAACTGAACTTTCATTTCCTACCAGACATGGTGGGAAGCCTTGGTCCTGTTGAAATGAATGGGGAAAAATGGAACAGATATAATCTGTGAGCCTCATCTGAATTATTTTGATAATGTAGTGTTGACAAGGTGGGTCTGTCATTGCTGATAGAGCTTTCTACAGGACTTTAATAATCTTATTTCCCATATTGTTTGGTTTTAAGGCCAAGAAGGACCATTTAATCCTCCAGTTTGACCTGCATATCATAGACCAGTGGGGGACAACCATTTTGGCAGGTATGCCACTACTTAGTCCCACACCCTCTTCAAGTGACATCCTAATACCCTTTCTTTGGCTGATTTC
Source organism: Crocodylus porosus (assembly GCF_001723895.1). Lineage (NCBI taxonomy): Eukaryota > Metazoa > Chordata > Crocodylia > Crocodylidae > Crocodylus > Crocodylus porosus. The sequence goes on along the minus strand of NW_017728918.1, from coordinate 105,669,695 downwards.
TGCTCTGCTTTCTGCTTCCTGCCCTATTTACTTCTATGCTGCCTCTCCCCTCCTTGGTCTGATGTGTCACACACAGAGGCTGCCTGTGCCACTTGTGGCATGTATGCAGCACATTAGATACCCCTGTCATAGATCATTATGTTTCAAACTGTTACCCTGGCAGAGAGCCCAGTAATTTGTGTTTCCTTAAAGCCTCTATTCCAAAAAGGCCCTAGTGTTAATCTGAAGATGTCAGAGATGGAAAATCCATTACTATCCGTGGCAGATGGTTACACTATTTAAGCGTGTGTCTTTATTTCAAATTTGAATTTGTTTGGCTTCAGCTTTGGCTCTCATTATCCCATTCACCAGTAAATTAAAGAGCCATTTAGTACCTAGTATTTTCTCCTTGAGTAGGTACTTATATCATGTAATCAAATTACCTCCCATTCACCTTTTTTTTTTTTTTTTTTAAGTGAACTAAACAGATTGAGACTTTTAAATCTCCATGTCTGGCATTTTCTTCAGCCATTTGATCATTCTTACAGTCATCTTAAATGGAGACTCCATTTGGAGTCTCAAATTTTTTAACATCCCTGTAAAAATGGACACCACCAATATTATGTAGTGGTTTCATATCAATCTGACTAATGTCAAAGAAAGAAGTAAAATCACCTCTGTACTTCTCAGTACTCTTTTGTTTCTGGGCCTAATGATCCATGCCACTAGCCCTGGGAGCTCATGTTCAGTAATTTTCACCCACTATGATCCCTAAATCCTGTCTAGCATAGTTGCTTTCCTGATGCAATCCTGCTTTCTTTAGTTGTGACCTAAAGCCCTATTCCTTGAAGTTTGACTTTGCATTTGGATGCATTGGATAAAAACCCCTAATCACATTGATGGCCCTGTCCTCTTTACTATTTACTATTCCACCAATCAATCTAAATGACTGCACAGTAACTGGAATAACTGTGCAGCACTGTTGCTGCAGAGTTTTTTTCCTGATGCTACCGCACAGTAGCTTGTTGCTAGTACACAATAGTGTCACATCACAGTTAATGCTCAGGAACGGTACCGCATAATAGCAATGAGCTACAGTGCAGTAGCCCATTGCTACTGCACTGTAGCATTTTGTATAGTGATGCTATCTATTGCTGCTTTTATCATTATAAAATATTATCATAGAAAATTAGGGTTGGAAGGAGGTCATCTAATCCAACCCCCTTCTTGCAGGACCATCCCCAACTACATCATGCTAGGCAAGGCTTTGTCTAGCCAGGTCTTAAAAACCTCCAACGATGGACAGCACACAACTTCTCTGGGTAATCTGAGTCCTTTGTAACCCTCCTACTGAAAATAGTTTTTCTTAATATCTAACCTAAACTTCCCTTGCTGCAACTTGAGACTATTGCTCCTTGTTTTGTTATCTGCCACCACTGAGAAGAGTCTAGCTCCATCCTCTTTGGAACCACCCTTCAGGGAGTTGAAGGCTGCTATTAAATCCCCTCTCAGTCTTCTCTTCTGCAGACTAAATAAGCCCAGTTCCCTCAGCCTCTCCTCATAATACCTGAATGCACATTCATTCATGAAATGAACACCTAAATACTAATGCATTTTACAATGAACATTGTCCTTAGATATGCAGCCTGAGAATCAATAGTATTCTGAACAGGATTACTAGGCATTCTGGTAACTTAATTTAACTAGAAACACATTCGCACTGGTAGCTGGAAGTAAAGTAGTACTGTTAAGCCTTTTAAATTCCTAGGCTTTCTGGTATTAGTATCTAATTACTTTTGAGAATCTGGAGGCTGTGTAGAATTCAAAACAAAAAGTGTGATTGCAGTTTGTGTACACAAACCCAAGCTAGTATTTAGCTTGATTTAGCAGCAGCCAACTAATTGCAACAGCAAAAACTTCAGTGTGGCTTGAACAAGTTCACCTGAGACCCCACATAGCTACTTAGCATCAGGAGCGCATGACATTTCAGCTATACTGCTATCAACACCTGAACTAGCTACTTTAAAGTCTCAGAGGATATAATCATAGTCATTTCTGGGTATACCTTTTTTCCTGATCAAGGGGTGCATCTATACAAGATGCCTTAATGCACATTAGCCTAGTTTACTGCCCAGCATAGACACATATCTACATGTGTGTGTCCTTACTGCACAGTAAACTAGGCTAATTGTGGCTTAATTTAATACCAGCAAGTGCAAATGCAGGTATCAAATTTAGTCATGATTAGATACTGCGCATTAATGCATGTGTCCCCCTGCCACCAGGGGACCAGCCTGAGACCAGCCCCGGGGCTCTTGACTAGGAGCCTCTCCTGCCCCAGGTCTAAGCTGCCTCTCTGGCAGCCAGCAACCATTTCGTACCCTGGGGGATTCTTCACAAGCAGCCTGAGAGAGCCTGTCATCTGTATAGGAACACTGTACTGTCCTCCCTGGACAGGGCACAGAGGCAGACTCAGCCAGTCCTGTCCCCTAGCCAGAGCTGCCGCTTGTCCACAGGTGAATGTTGTAAAGGGCTGCAGCCGGCTGCACCCTTTGTGCAGTTCTGAAACTCCCCAGGGCTGCTGGCTGCCTGTCTCTGGCAGTGGGGCCAGTACCTGCTCCCTGCTGCTGCTCACCTCCAGCTGTCTCCTGTGATTGCAGGTCCTGTGGGCAATTGCCTCTGCCATGTGGCTCCCAGTCCCTGGGCATAGGAACATCTGCACAGGGGCCCAAAGAGCTGATGCAGAAGCACCACCAAGTCGTCATCCTCTTCCCTGTTGAGGCCTGGACCCCATCTATATAAGCACACCTGAACACCTTCCAGGTCCAACTGGAGCCTAGAAGAGGTTGGTGACCTTGTGGTGCTCTGGAGTGATGTGGAGGTTTAGAGGCAGTTCACATGAGGCAGGCACCCAAACACCCATATTTATGAGGCCCTGTCAGGCAGCAGCAGGGAGCTGCTGAACTTTAGCCAAAGTGGATTTCTAGTATGAACCCTCAAAGTGAAAGACCAATGTATTATGAATCATTGTTCCAAGCATTTGAATTTGGACATCTTTAACTAAGGTACCCCAAAATACATAGTCACTTTTGAAAATTAACCAGTAAAGGATTATTTTGATTTTAAAATAGCTTATGTTATAAACAGATGTCAAAGAGCCTGCTTTTCATAGAGGAGATGTGTATTGCTTCTGCAAAATCAGTCTGCAATTAAGAGCGTCAGTCACTACCGATAATCATTTTTGAAAATGTAGGCTGTTATGTATACAGTAGCTATAGTGTTCCAGACACTTTGGATAGCTTTTCCCTGAGAAGTAACTCTACAATGGCAAGAATCCAATAGCAAGTGAATAGTGTGGCAAACCAAATGAGGCATCTTCTGCCAGTTTTATTTACTAGATTAGATGCAACCTGATATCTCCTCTGTAAAAGATTTCTTTTACAAAGCAGGGAGGAAAAATCGTTAGTTACAAGATAGGTCCAGAAGCAACTATTTTGTCCTTTAAGCAACAGTACACACCAAAGAGAAGTTAGATTGCATCTGACAAACCAATTTTTAAACCTGATTGTGTAGGTGATCAGTATCTGGCTTAAACGGTAGCTAGTAAGTTTAAGGCAGAATGTAGTTTCATGTGAAGAGACAGTTTTCATTGCAAATATATTAAGAATGTTCTGGGATTTTAGTAATCTGTTGTTGGTAACCAGTTGATAATTGTAACTTCTGTTGTAGTGTCTACAAGACAATAATAAATAGTTGTTTATTTGAGAAGAGAGTCTCAGCTCATCTGTTGTTGTTAGCAGAGGCTACCGTTAGTTCAGCACATTTTGTCAGTTATCCAATACCCGAGTAATGTGACATGAAATAAAGAAGCATTAGCGCACTTGATTCCCTGCCACTCACTCCTAGCGAATGCTGATTAATTTCATCCTCCGAGTATAGTAATGAGTTGCCACCATCTGTCAGCATAGTATTATCTATTACCCGGAAATGAGGGAGACCTGTAGACCTTCATGCCATTCTTGGTAAGTAATCTATGCAAAAAATCCCTTATGCTTCTTCATTGCATTGGTTTAATGTATGCATTGGCTTAATACATGCCAAGTTCTAGATTTCTTCTGTGACTAAAGTTTCCCACGTGGGGCCCAGGAAAGTGTTTTACATCTATGTTGTAAAGGATGTTCCCAGGTGCATGTTTATCTCTAATTTGTTTAAAATAGCTACCCTGAAATCCATAATACCTTTGGGAGTCTCACTGTACTGTTTAGTAGAATAACCTATGAACAACTTCTTGAATGATGAATGCACTGCAAGATCACTCATCAATTAACATGTTAAGGTAAATGCTATCAAATTTAAATTAAAATAGAATGTGTTAGTAAGTAATGAGTGAATGTACTGGCTTGGATTTCTTTGTGCCCACCTTGGTGATGGCATGAGGGAGTTGCATAGCCAGAGAATAAGAGAGAATCAGGAGAAAATTTTCAGTTTGAAAATGCAGTGATGGCAATAGGTCTCCACGTGCGCCAATACTCAATGTGCTCCAATACTCTCCACGTGCTCCCTTTCTCAATGTGAAAAATATTTGCAACCCTCCTAAGGTTTCACTAAAGTAAAAGTAAAAACAATATAAGCTACCTTTGTTATGCCTTCTATAACTTCTGTGCGCATGTTTTTCATGAGTCTGATAAAGAGTACTTGCTACTGAAGGGTAAAACTATGCTGAGAGCAGGGAAGAGATATTTTTGTTTTCAGCTGCAATTAAGTTTTCAATGCCCTGTTAAGTAGAGTTGGACAGAAAACAACATTTTCTTCCCATTCAGTGAAAATTTGAATTTCAAAAACATTCCCATTTCCTTTAAAAAAATGTTTATGAAAAATTGGAGAAAGAGAAAAAGGGTTCACTCCAGGATAGGCAAGGACACCATGATTAGGGTACTCTCATGGGATGTGACAGGCCCATGGTTGAACTCCCTGGTCTGGATTGCACCAAATAGAAACTTAAACCTGGGTTTTTCATAGCTCACGTAAGTATCTTCCTTATTGGGATACTGACTATTTGGGGATGGTTCTCTCTTAGCCTCTCCTGTTAAAAGCATTTTATTTTGTATAAATAGTTAAATCTTAACTGGGTCAGAAACGGAGGCTAAGTACAGACAGTCGAAAAGCCCGAGACTGACTTGATTCAGTCTTTGCAGGTTAGTTTAAACTGAACAGATTAATTTGAAACCAAAGTGAACACACATTTACCTTTGATTCAGGAAATGTAGCCACGTGCCTGCAGTGGCTCAGGCTAGAAGCGGGGAGGAGCTAGAACATGTCTCTCTGGCTGTGTGTTCACTTCCTCTTCCTGCTGCCCCCCAAGGTCTCTGGGATTTGCTGTCCAGAATTACAGCAGTAGGACTCTGCAGGGTTGCTCATCACTTCCTCTTCCTGCTTCCAGGTGCCTCTGGGATTTGTAGTTGCAGCCAGCAGTAAGCTTGAGCAAGGAAAGTGCTGTTTAACTCCCCTTTCTGGCCCCAGGCCCTAGTCAAGGTTTGTCTGGACTGCATCCCCAGCCAGGCTCCCCCCTCGCCCTTTCCCTTGTTAGCCAACCCTCACTGCTCTATCTAGGAAGCAGAGGCGGGGCAAACCCTGTTCTCTGGAGCAGAGAGCTCAGTTCATCCCAGTGCTGGAAAGCATGTTGGGATGTTGAGGGACTGTGATTTTAACTTGAAGCAGGAAGGTCTCTGGGACAGAAGTTTCATAAACCAGTTTGACCCAAATCAATTAAGTCTGATACTACATTCAACCTGGTTTATCTTAAACCAGTTTCATCTATTTTGAAACTAGTTTATGTGCACTGAGCTTCTGTTCTGTTCCAGGGTTAAACCAGTTTCTGATCACTTGAACAGGTTCATGTGTAATGTCTGTCCCTAGCCAGAGACAGCAAGACTGACTCTAATCCAGAAGTTAAAACTCTTTTGGTCTAAGGGAGGCCTCCCTTCAAGTTCTCATGTCACCAGTGTATTCCCTAGGTATTGAGCTAAAGAGTGAGTTTTTCCTTCTGGCCCAATTAATATTTAAATATTTATATATTCTTAAATAACTCCAACAGGAAATATTGATGTGTGGGGAGCTCTCTCTTTACCTGTGCTTTTGAGATGAATTTCCATTTGAGACTGAGAGAACCTTCTGACAAACTTTTTATTTAACCAATAAACTTCTGAATTTTTTTAAAGTTTGGATGCATACACATGTTCTAATGAAAACAGTGTTCAGTAAAGTCTGAACAGTCCTACTCATGATCGCAATCCTTTCTGTAATTCACCATTTGAGTAAAACTGATTGCAGCATCTGTGTTTTGTAAATTCTCTCAAAAGCCCACCAGATACCTCTGATCAGACACCATAGTATCTAATCTCCTTCCCCAGTGTAAATGATCTGTACAGAGAAAAATGATTTTCTGATTATTTTGTTATGTCCAGATAAGATTTAATTTCTTCCTCCTTATTTTTCACACTAACATAACTGCTTGTAAGAGGTTTATATGTATATTAAAGATTTTAAAATTTACAGGTATGCTTTTTAAATAAAGAAATATGCCATTATGATGGCTGTCAGCCATTGCAGGGATGTGGCTTGATTTCATTCAGGGCTTGATTTGAGGTTCACTGAAATTGGTAAGAGACTATGTGTTGACTTGCATGGACTTTGGAACATGTGCTTTGGAACAAATTTGGGTTTCTGTATATGTGTATGCAGTCTATAGTTCTGTTACATCAATGCCTAAGATGTTGCATACGTTCGTCTGAGTGAAATTATCTCTGCGTATAGCTGAATCTTATGTCCAAGGAACATGGTCATATGAGCCTGACAACTGGTGCCTGCCTTGTCAGACATGTTGAATTACCTCCAGAGAACATTGTGTAGAGGCAAGGTAAGGTTCTGTGTAGAAGGAAGATGAAAAAAGTGTTAACTAAATGGACAGTCTTGGTGCAAAGGGGGCTTTTGAAGAAGGCTTGGGACTTTGCTGTGCACTTCAGTGGACTAAGAACCAAAAGATACTCGGTCGGAGAGTTGGTAAGTAGTGTTAAACAATTGCATAAAACCTAGCGACTGCCTTCTTAAATCAGTGCTGACTGCTCAGTAGCAGTAGATTCACAAATTTGACTACTTTGCCCCCTGAAAATGGTATGGAAGTTACAAGTATCAGGAAAGCCAAACAAAAGACATGATGGGAAGAGACTGCAGATACAAATACAACACATTCTACTTTGAGTGTGCTTACTGAACAGATGGGTAGCCCATAAATATCAGATTTGTTGTCAACAGTACACTTTAGTTTCTGTGGATTGAGACCATAATTCATCAATCTGGTATGAACAGGCATTTTTACAATAAAAGCAATGTGATATCTGTACCTTTAGTATTATTAACAATTATAATTACAGACCAATTTTTTAACTGTATATTTAGCACCAAGAAAGAAATTAACACAAAATGTATTTTTTTTTAAACTTAGCTTTTTAAACTTCTCCTAAATTGTGATGAGTTTCTGAATCTTTTTCCATCATAGCCTCTGCTAGTCTCTCTGCCACATGCTGTTCCCTGTTCTTTCCCTTCCTGCTGTTTTTTTCCCTTGTAGCATTTTCTTTCTTCACTTATTGTTAACCTCACACAGCCGCAACCTGCTGATTTTTCAATGGCTTCCAGCAGCATTTATTATCCAGCACTCTTCTTCAATCAGTGGATCTACAGAGGCGCAGTGCACTCAGGGGTGCTTATATAATGGGTTACAATCAAAGACATTAGGAAGATGTGTTCTGCAATATTTTTATGGAATTTATTTGTGCAGTTGGCTTTAAAGGAAGAGAGTCATACAGTACTAAAACTCTGAACTGTGATGGTGTGTTTTCCATCCAAGCATCTCTGAGGACTTTACTGACCATTAATGAAGTAAGCCTTTAGCATTCCAGGGGGATTTATTAGGAATGTTGTGGTTTAACTGTGTCCCCATTTTATGGATCATAAAACAGGTCACTGAGTCTTCAACTGGGATGTTATCTTGTGACCATTAACATGTGTTAGCAAATGGATGGTAAGGAAATACCTTTTTCTTTAAGTGTGGGCACACCCTGAGGTGGACAGACCTGAAGTCAAACAGCAAGTCAATAGTAGAGCAGGAAAGAATCATTCCCATATTGACCAGACTCCCAATGCAATGCTCATTTCTGAGCCATCCACAGTATGTTGTTATAGAGGTTGGGTGGTTTCTGGTGTGTGTGTGGCAAAGTGTGTGCATCTTGAGTCTAAAAGCAGTCATACGCTTCATTGAACTTGATAGGTATGAGAGATGACTTGCGTAAAGGTTAAATGAGGGAACAGTTAAATGACTCTTTTGTTAATAGTAGCTAAACAGTGGCAAAACGTAGCCCAAGTCTCAGGCTATCTTAGCAAGGCTGGAGTAGGAGACTGGCTATTTAGTCAGAAGGGTTGGATAGATATTGTTTGATGGAGCTGTGTTTGCCTAGGTCTGATAAGACTTCTGGGAACCCAGGAAGACAGTAAGAAGCATTGGGAACATGGCCTGGAAACAAACCTGAGAAAGAGAGAGAGCATTTTCAGTGGAGTGCTGCTAGGGATGAGGCTTGGAATTGTGACCACAGAGACTGCCCGCTGCTGTTTGGGCATCTATGCATGCGCTCTGGGAGGTGGCGGGGGGACCGTTATAATTAGAGTGGCTCTTGGGAGCTGCTCTAATTAACACACCCACCGCGTTTTGTGTATTCAGTGTCCCACACTTGAAAATGGCAGCACAGACCAAAGCTTGTGCAATAAGTTTTAGTTAAAACACCCTCACTGCCATTTTAAAATGCGGCGAGGCTACTGAAGCATTCCAGCTAGATTAATTGAATCTACTCCAATGTTTCCTAATTAAAATGCTTCAAAGCAATTGTCCTGTACGTTAAAGGCACTATTTGAGTCCTGCTGCCATCAGGGAAACAGGACCTTGTGCATACTTTCTATAAATAAACAGGATTGCAGCACAGAAGCACTCGGCTCTCTGATCCATTTTTTCTTTTAACACAAACAACTGTCAAGCATCTGAATGCTGGCTTACAGCTTTGGCTTAAAAGGATAAAAATGCAGTTACCCAGGCGCTAGTAATTCATTGTGGTAAAAGAGGGTGGCTTCTAAGAGGCTGATTGCCTTGGGGAGTAGTTTTAAAGTGAAATGTTCTCCATTTATAACTTTAGAAAATTATTCTTCAGTTTTACACAAATGAACAGGTAAGGTTATTGCTATCTTTCCACTAAGCATATGCTATAAGAAGCTATAGCTGGAGGAAAGACTGAGATGGACATTTGACTGCTTTAGGTATGGTAATTAATACAGCCGCTCCAATCTGGCTTTCCCCTCCTGTTTTCTCATTTCAAGGTCAAGTGTTAAATGTATTGAGAAAGTCCAAGGGTGTAGGTTGTAGCCATGTTGGTCTAAGGACATAGGCAGATGAGGTTCTTTGGGTAAATCTGACATCTTTTATTAGGCTAACTCAAATAGTTAAAAAAAAATTCCAACTATTTGAGTTGGTCTAATAAAAGATATGAGATTTACCCAAAGAACCTTGTCTGCCCTGAGAAAGTACATAGTGGTACATGAAAACAGCAAATAGGACCTGACTCAGACCAGAGCTCGGCAGCAAGTAACTTGCAATGGTTTGAAAGAGACCTGCTACCACCAGCATGGTAAGCTCAGTGTTTTCCATCAGTTGTACAACACCTTTAGTACTGTCACCTAATTTTTCCCAGTGTACTTGTAAGAATGTCAGGATGGCCTGTATCAAAAGCCTTGCTAAATCAAGACTCTGCGTCTTCCTTCCCCATAGATCAGTTACCCTGTCAAAGAAATAAATTAGACAAGTTGTTTTTGATGAATACAAAGTCTTTTCAGTGAAGTCCTGCTTTCAGAGCTGAAAATTCAGAAATCATGTCAGCCAAAGATAGTGGAGCAGTCCAATTTGTTGGTAAATGATCAGGAGGTTTTACACATCAGATGGCTCCAATTCTGCCATCACCTTTTGTGATTTTTCTCTTTCCCTGAACACATCTACTACTCTGAACTGCAATGCATTTTCTGGTTGCCTGAGCCACCTGCTGAAATTAGTGGGAGCTTTTCCATTGTTTTTAATTGGCATTAGAGTGAGCCCTAATTGACCATGGCCAAAAGCAGTTTGAAAACATGTTTCTATGCCAGCAGGAAAGAATAATTCAGCTCAGCAATTATTACGTCCTGACATAACCACCTACCATCTCTGAACTTTAGAGTTCAAGTCTATTTTTAGACTATATTTGTTCAGATAATTAGTAATTATTACAAGTTATAGTAACTGAAGAGGATTTGCAATAATCTCATCCTTGTTATTCTAACAATGCTAGTAATGGCAAGAGGGGAGGGGGGATTACAGTAGCAGTTTGTCAATACAAATAGTGTTTTAACATATCTTCACAGGCCTTCACTTACTTTTCCTTTATTATGACTGAAAGGTACTGCTTCCCTTTCTCTTTGCAATGGCAATTGCTATGCAATGGACAAGATCATAAAATATGTCTTGAAAGTGCTCAGAGCTCAAAGTGAACTGTTCAGCTTTTTCTTTGTCTCCTTCTCATTCACCTTTTCTATTTTGCTTACCTTTGTTTTAGTCTCTTTCCCCTCCCCCTAAAGTTGCTTCTTGATGAAATCATTTGACACTCACCCTCATCCTCTGCTCAGCTGAATGGAATAGGAATATATTAGAAATCAGATGAATAGCTTCCTGCTGCTGGGGCCTGGTTTTGTGCTTTCTCCAGCAGAATTTAGGCATCTTGAGGGCGTGCCAATTGGCAGCAGCTTCCAAGGAGTCACCTGGCAGCTGGAAATAACCAAAGCATAGTCAACTAGAGGCACACTACCCCATGGTCCTAGTCCATGTGGGCACTAGTGATGCGGCCAGGAGGAGCCATGATTGCCTGGTGGAGGACTATCATGCTATGGGGTGCGTGCTGAAGGAGATGGGCGCACAGGTGGTTTTCTCTTCTATCCTGCCAGTGAGCGGACGAGGCAGACGGCATGAAACGTGCATCGTGGAGACCAGCTGGCGGCTGCAGGAATGGTGCTTCGAGGAGGGCTTTGGCTTCCTCAGCCACGACCAGCACATCATGACGAGAGACATGCTGGGATGGGATGGGCTCCACCTTTCCCCTAAAGGTAAGCGT
>NW_017728918.1:105627095-105658474 GCF_001723895.1 Crocodylus porosus | reverse complement strand
TGACCCCAGTACTCTTTCCTGCCATGGCAGGGGGTCAGACTAGATGATCTGCTCAGGTCCCTTCTGACCCTAGAAACTATGAAACACTAATATACTTCTTGCTTAGAGATAGTATTGGTAAGGATCTACTGAATTCATGGCCCAACAAAAGAATTTTCATGACTTACTCACGGTACAAAGAATTTATTTCATGGGGATTTCTTGGTAGTTCCACTCCTCACCGCTGATTAGCAAAGAGGTCCTGAGGGAGGGAGGGGGAAGAGGGATGAGGGGGTAGCTGCTATCTCGGCTGCTGGCTGCCCTTTGTGCTACCCTGTCAGCTGGAACCATCCCCACCTAGGTAGGCTGTAAGGCAGTGCAAGGTTTGCTGGCTCCTACTAGGAAGCCAGCATTTTCTTTTTATGAAGGTTTTGAGTTGATTTTGCAGACAATTGTGGATTTTGCGATTTCCACAAAATCTGTGAAATTGTAAATTAAGTAAGTCTATAAGTATTGGTAGGTAGTATGGGAGCCAGCCAAGGTAGCTATATATCTGACAGGTATGTGCAACCAGGTTCCATTCTCTTTGTGCCTCTAGAGTGCACAAGATGTGCAAGATCAGGGAGGAAGATCTAGCCGATGATTCCAAGGAACGCTTAAATTACATTTGTGCCGTAGAGAAAAGTACTTGTACTCTGCTTGGTTGCATCTCAGATGTGTAATTTTTGCCCTATAATCAATTGTTCTTCTGCCTGATCTCATTCTAAGATAAACACAAGTCTCTGTGCGTGTGCATGGACGCAACATATATTTTTCAGGCTGAGCTTAGCAAGTAAATGCTGGAAGGTTTGTAAGCTTTTTCACGCAATACTTAAAGGTAGATATTTTCTGGAGTAGCTCCACACCCCTGGCAAACAGCACACTTCTGCTTAAGGTATCTTTCATGTTACTATTTTTTTTGCCGCCTCATGGGCTATGTAGCCGTTATGACTTTCTGCATAATATTTATTTTGTGTCTGTAATCACATCTGTTAGAAAGGCCATTACCCAGCAGACAAAACTTTTGATGGCATATGGCTGTCTTTAATTAAATGCAAATATTCATGAAAGCATGGAGTGCTCTCTACTTTTGGAGGCTTTTCCTTAGGCCCCTGCACTCTTCTTATTTTTATGTCTGGATCATTGTACAGTCAGAAAATCTGTTTGGTTACACTATGGAGGCAGAAAAACAAATCTGCAAATGTAATAATCAAGTTACCTAGTGTTACTTGTGTTCACTTTCAGCAAGATTTTGAGTACCAGCTTGACTTTCATTGTAAATTAAGTGATCCATCATGTGACAGATCCCTTGGTCGTCTTTTATTAAGAAATCAGTAGACTGACTCATTGGGTTTTTTTCCTCATTGCAAGAAAGCCAACAGCATCTTGTATCAACAGGAGTGTCGCTTGTAAATCCAGAGACGTGATTCTGCTGCTATATCTAGCACTGGCAAGGCCTTACCTGGAGGCATGGCACCACGCTTCAGGAAAGATGTGGGCAAAAGTTGGTGGATTTGATAACTGTCTTCAAATATCTGAAGGGCAGTTAGAGAGAGGATAGAGAGAAACTTTGTCTGTGGCTATAGACGACAGGACTAGGCAGAATGGCCTCAAGCTGCAGCAGAGAAAATTTAAGTTGGAGATCTGAAAGAACTTTCTGACTATGAGAGTAGTCAAGCATTGGAACAGGCTGCCTAGAGAAGTGGTGGAATCTCCATCCTTGGAAGTTTAGTAGAGCAGACATGTGACTGGAGTGGTTTAGTTAGGGACAGTCCTGCCTTGAACAAGGGGCTGGACTAGACAGCCTTATGAAGTCCCTTTCAGCCCTACTTTCCTATGATCCTATGGCTACATCTGCCATGTGGTAATTTGTCAATAATGAAATAACTCTACCAATTTGATTTTAGTTTGTCCTCTACTTGAGTTCATGTATATCCCAAGCATTCAGTCATTCTCCTTTCCATCCCCATTTTCCTCCCAGCTTGAAAATGCTGAATATGGTTGTTTATGGAATATTTGTTGGTGCTCACTATATTGCAGTGATTGTTGCAGGGGTACACGCATGGGGGCTAAGCACCCCCAGAGGAGAAACCTCGAAAGTAAAGGTTACTCACCCACTTTAGGACTCTGGACCCCAGACAGCAATGCTGATAAGAGAAACCCATGTGGTTCATCAGCCATGCTTATATACAGCTGGGGCTGGCGGTGACATCACAGATGATTGCCAGCCAGCCGGGATTAAAGCCAGCACCAGCTGCAAGCATCAGAGGCTGCAGAGGCTCTCCATGCCAGCAGCAGTCAGCACTGGCAAGAGAAGGGAAGTCCCGATTGGGAAGGGATGCCCCAGGCAGCAGCGGCTGCAGAAAGCCTCCATGCCGGTCACGGGCAGCACCGGCGTGTAGGAGGAGACCCTGCTCAGGGAAGAGCAGGGAGAAGCACCAGAGATGGTGGAAGTTCCCCACACTGGGTACTCGCAGCCCAGGTCATGGGAGAGGAACTGACTTAGAGAGAAGTGGAGGAAGCTCTCAACAGGGGTAGAGAGTGGAGCGGCATAGGGGAACACAGCCAGGCACAGGTTCTAGGGCAGAGAGAGAATAATAAGGCAGTTCAGCCTGATTTTTTTTTAACCTTTTCTTTCCTTTGTGTCCTTCCTTTTCATTTCCTTCTGCATACTCCTTGGTTGTCTTCTACTTTGTTTTGTGGTTTTGTTTTATTTTGTTGGTAACCCTACATTGAGAGTTCTGAGCAACAACTGAACAACAAAGGCCACTCACAAGAATTGACAGACATCCAGCTTTGAGCAGGAAACACCTGCAGGAGAGGGGAATATGCAACAGACCCATAGTCCACTAGGAGAGGAAGGAGAAGACCCGATACCACAGAGCCTGTGATGGGTAAGGATCATCAAGACAGGAGGGCCAACTACATCAAGATCAGGTGATCGGAGGCTGGCGTATGGAAGGGGTGTAGGGTGGAGCTCTGCAAATATCCATCAGGAGAAACAACCAATCCTGAGGGACAGCCAATGGGAGACCCCAACACTGAAGATGCACTCAAAGTTGTGGCAGGCAAGTTCTGGAGTCCTCCCCAGGGTGATTGGGGCCCCTGTCAAAGGTTGCACAAAGCCTCCCTGCACCCATCACCAGGCGACCATGCCAAGGCAGTGCGTGAATGGATACTCGAAGCAAGGCAGGCACAGTGATGAACATAGGTGGATTAATGCATGGGCTGGTGGGACCTGGGCCCAGTGGCTCCTGCCAGTCAGGGGCTCCTGGGTGCCTGGGTTCCACTGGGAAATAGTGGGCTTCACCTTGCAGGTGAGCACAATTGTAGCCTGCAAGGGGCTGCTTGGGGCTGATGGGAGAGAGAGACATAGGGGGTGCACACACGACGGGGGGATGACATAGTTAGTAACCTAAGAATCAATAGAAAGTTGGGTGATAGTGATGAGCTGATCACCTTTACTATCCATCACAAAGCTAGCAAATCTGTCAGCAATACAGAAGTCCTCAACTTCAGGAAAGCCAACTTTGACAAGCTCAGGAGGCTCATTGTCAAGGCCCTAAGGGACCATGTTTCGACAGGAAGAGGAGCCCAAGAGGAGTAGTTCTTCCTCAAGGGAGTGATCTTGACAGCACAAGGGATGGCCATCCCATCTCAGAGGAAGGGTAGCAAAAGGGCTCAGCAACCCCCTTGGCTCAGTAGCGAATTTGAGGACCTCCTACACCTCAAAAGAGAGACTTATAAAGGATGGAAGCTTTCAATTTGGTATCCCATGATCGTCTTACAGAAAAACTGGCCAACTGCAGCCTCGGCTACATCACAGTCCACTGGCTGGGGAATTGGCTTCAAGGTCGGACCCAGAGAGTAGTAGTTGATGGAAGTCAGTCCTTGTGGTGCACTGTGACCAGTGGGGTCCCCCAAGGCTCTGTCCTTGGGCCTATCCTTTTTAACATCTTCATTAATGATGTGGACATTGGCATCAGGAATGGACTGGCCAAGTTTGCCGATGACACCAAACTTTGGGGTAAAGCATCCACACCCAAGGACAGGATGGTGATTCAGGCTTGGAAAACGGGCAGATGAAAACCTGATGGCCTTCAACTCCAAAAAATGCAAGGTACTCCACCTTGGGAAGAAAAACCCACAGCATGCTTATAGGCTCGGCAGTGCTACGCTTGCTTGCACCATGGCTGAAAGGGACTTGGGGGTCATGATTGTCCACAAGATGAATATGAGCCACCAATGTGGTATTGCAGCTGGTAAAGCAAGCAAAACTCTGGCTTGTATCCATAGATGCTTCTCTAGCAGATCCCAGGATGTCATCCTCCCACTGTACTCGGCCTTTGTGAAGCCGCAGTGGGATTACTGTATCTAAGTGCAGGGGGGTGGACTCGATGATCTTCTGAGGTCACTTCCAGCCCTAATGTTTATGAAATATGAAATCTATGAAATATGGAAGGCTGGAATTACCACTAAGGTGGAGTACTCAGCACTGCAGGGAGTGGATCAGGAAAGCCTAGACTGGAACCACGCTCCATCTGGCTTTGCATAGCAAGGAAAACAAAAGGTCCTTTTTCAGATATGTAGGGAGTCAGGAAAAAAAAAGCAAGGGTAACATTGGACCCCTGCTTAACCAAATGGGACAACTGATAACTGACACCCAGGAAAAGGCCAACCTGCTTATTAGGTACTTTGTGTTGGTCTTTCATCAGTCCAGTGGGACAACCCTGCCCAGCAAGATGCGGGACGGCCAGGGTGAGGGCATTTTTATACCCAGCATCAGTGTTGATCTAGTAAAGGATCACCTTGAGAAGCTGGACACCTTCAGGTCAGCTGGTCCTGACAGATTACACACTAGGTTACTCAAGGAGCTGGCAGGTGTCATAGCCCAACCATTGGCAAAAATTTTTGAAAAATTTGTGGCGTTCAGGTGAAGTACCTGAAGACTGGAAAAAGGCCAATGTGGTACCCATCCTCAAGAAGGGGCGGAAAGTAGATCCCAGGAATTACAGGCCAATCAGCTTGATCTCAATCCCTGGTAAGATTCTTGAGAAAATTATCAAGACAACCCTTCTGGGTAAGCTGGCTGAGGGCAACATCCTGAGGGATAGCCAGCATGGGTTTGTCGCAGGTAGGTCATGCCTGACCAATCACATCTCGTTCTATGACTAGGTGACATATCACCTGGACAAGGGAGAAGAGATTGATGTCATATATCTGAACTTTAAAAAAGCCTTTGTTCTGGTGTCCCGTGACCTCCTCAAGGAAAAATTGGTCAACTGTGGCCTTGGCTATACCACAGTCCAATGGCTGAGAAATTGGCTCTGAGGTCAGACCCAGAGAGTAGTGGTCGATGGCAGCGAATCATTATGGTGCTCTGTGACCAGTGGTGTTCCCCAAGGCTCTGTCCTTGGACTGGTTCTCTTCAATGTCTTTATCGATGATGTGGACATGGGCGTCAGAAGCGCACTGGCTAAGTTTGCCGACAACACCAAACTTTGGGGTATAGCATCCACACCTGAGGACAGGCTAGTGATCCAGGCTGACTTGGATAAGCTCAGTAAGTGGGTGGACACAAACCTAATGATGTTCAATGCCAATAAATGTAAGGTACTCCACATCTTGGGGGGGGGGAGGCAGGAGGGGAAGGGGGAACCCCGCAGCATACTTATAGGCTCAGCAGTGCTATGCTTACTAGCACCACTGCTGAAAGAGACTTGAGGTTCATGACTGACCACAAGATAAAAAAATGAACATGAGCCACCAATGTGATGTTGCAGCTAGTAAAGCAAACAAAACCCTGGCTTGCATCCATAGATGCTTCTCAAGTAAATCTCAGGATGTCACCCTCCCGCTGTACTCGGCCTTGGTGAGGCCACAGCTGCAGTACTGCATCCAATTCTGGACTCCACAATTCAAGAAGGATGTTGAGAAGCTTGAGAGAGTCCAGAGGAGAGCCACACATATGATTAGAGAGCAAGAGAATAGGCCTTAAGAAGAGATGCTGAGAGCCATGGGCCTCTTTAGCCTGGAAAAGCACAGGCTCAGGAGGGACCTAGTGGCTGCTTGTAAGTACACAAGGGGTGTGCATCAGGATCTGGGGGAATGTTTATTCACCAGAGCACCCCAAGAAAAAACAAGGACCAACGGTCATAAACTACTCCAAGACCGTTTTAGGCTGGACATAAGAAAAAAATTCTTTATGGTCTGATCCCCCAAGACCTGGAATAGACTCTCTCCAGAAGTGGTGCAGGCACCTACTCTGGACTCATTCAAGAAACATTTGGATGCTTATCTTGCTGGGATCCTTTGACCTTAGCTGACTTCTTGCTCCTGAGGCAGGGGGCTGGACTTGATCTTCAAGGTTTCTTCCAGCCCTAACATCTATGAAATCTATATGCACATAGCCCAGAACACAGCCAGGTAGTTTGGAGAGAAGCTCCCTGGAAGTAAGTGTATAAGGGAGAAGAGGTGCGTGGGGGGAGGGGGGGCAGATCGAGGCCCTCATGGTTAGTGAGGGAGTGGGGCAGGGGCCGGTGGTGCTGCCCAGCGAGGGTAATGCATGGGATCTGGGGCTAAGGAAGGAAGCCGGAGGGAGCCATGGACAGCTTATCCAGAGGGTGCAGGGTGGGGAGGGGGAGGTAGTTCCCTGCTGCGGTATGCATCCCCTGCCCCCTGTGAGGGGAGGCATGGGGGGGCATGTCCCCCTCCAGATTTGTGTGCAGGGTGGATGCAGGTTTCTCACTATGGGCTTAGGGCTGTGTGCTCTGTTGCTTTTTCTCCAGGGACCTTGTGATGGCCGTGCTTCCCCTGCCCACCTGGCAGCCTTGGAGGCGATGAGTAGTGCCTCCCACTGCCAGGCAGGCAGGGAGTGCATGGCCAGCGCAGGGCCCCAGGGGCAAAGCCAGAAGAGTGGAGACCCCTGAGCCTGCAGACAGCAGCCCACATTCGCCTTTGTCCCACTCAGCTCTGCTGTGCTCCAGCTGTGAAGGGGGAGACAGAAGCCAGGGAGCAGGGAGGAGAGATGGACATGTGCCACCCTACCCCCAGCCTGGCTGGGTCCACCCAATCTACCCTGAGGGCAGGGATGGTGTCAGCTTCTTCCCAGTGCAGGGGCTGGGCCAGGGCTGGGCTTGGGGTCTTCAGGAGGCTATAACCACCCCAAAATTCACTTTAGTGCCCCATAGCCACCTCTCCCAGTGCTGCTGTCACCACCCACCAACCATGTGTAGCTGAGTCTGCCTCACTCCAGCCCAGTGCAAGCCCAGCCCCAGCCCAGCCACCCCTGCTGGGAGTGCCACACCTTTGCAGGCTAAGCTGTGCAAGGCAGGCAGGTGGCAGTGCTGGGAGGGGTGGGGCTAAGGTGAGTTTTGGGACGTCTACAGTTCCCAAGCCTCCCCCTAGTGCCACTCCTGCCCACAGGGCATGGACACCCACCCTGCCGTTGGCAGTGACAGCACCAAGAATGGGAATGGGTCCCTCCCCCAACTGGAGCCCAAGGCCCCAATAAATCTTAATCTTCCTCTGGTGATGAACTGCTGAGCCATGATGCCCTATTTCTAAAGATTTTGAGAATAGGTGTACTGTTTTCCCCATACCAAAGCCTACACAGTACAGTAAAGGCCTGCTAAAACATCTTATTTGTCGTATTAGTATGTTATAGCACCTAGGAGTCCTTGTCATAGATTTCATAGATCTTAGAGCTGGAAGAGACCTTGCGAGATCATCGGGTCCAGCCCCCTGCCCAGAGCACAGGAAGTCAGCTGAGGTCAGGTGAACACACCAAGATAACCATCCAAACACTTTTTGAATGTGTCCAGAGTAGGTGCTCTCCTCGGGGAGAGTCAATTCCAGACTCTGGAGACTCAAACGATAAAGAAGTTTTTTTATGTCCAGTCTAAAAAGGCCTTCCAGCAGTTTGTGACCATTTGACCTTGTCTTCCCTCAGGGTGCCCTGGTTAACAGGTGTTCTCCCAAATCCTGGTGCACACCCCTTATATACTTATAGGCTGCCACCAAATCCCCCCTGAGCCTATGCTTCTCCAGGCTAAAGTGTCCCATGCCTCTCAGCCTCTCCTCATAAGGCCTTCTCTCCTGACCTGTGATCGTGTGTGGCTCTCCTTTGGACTCTCTCAAGCTTCTCCATGTCCTTTTTAAAGTGTGGAGCCCAGAATTGGATTCAGTACTCCAGCTGCAGCCTCATCAAGGCCGGGTAAAGCAGGAGGATGATATCTTGGGTCTTGCTTGAGATGCATTGATAGATGCAAGCCAGGATTTTATTTGCTTTGCTGGCTGTGACATTGCATTGGTGGCTCATATCCATCTTGTGGTCAGTCATGACCCCCAAGTCTCTTTTGGTCATGGTGCTATGAGGAGCACTGCCAAGCCTATAGGTATGATGTGGGTTTTCTCCCAAGGTGGAGCACCTTGAATTTCTCTATGTTGAATGACATCAGGTTTTGATCCGCCCACCTTGCAAGCCTGTACAAGTAAGCCTATCCTCTAGAGTGACCACGCTTCCATGATTTGATGTCATCTGAGAACATAGCTAGTCTGCTTCTGACACCTGAATCCAGATTGTTTAAGAATCGGCCAGGACTTCAGTTTAGTAGGGGCTGCAGAGATACAGAATGAAAAAGATGGTCCCAGCGATTTCACAGTTTACTGGTGAGATAACTGGCAGGTAGAGAGAGACAGATGGGAGAGTATAAAGATTTAATGAGCCAATATTAGTCAGGGGACTCAGCACACCAGCAGCATAACTGTTGTCATGGTTTTTTGGTAGGCATCACAGCAAAGAAGAGTTTTACGGAAGGATCTGATGAAGGATAAGGAGGCAGCATTGCAAATATTTATGGGTAGCTCCTCCCAAACCAAAGAAACATCATGGGAGAAAGCAGTTTAAAAATGTAACAAGGTGAGCTGGTATTGTAGGCCAGTCAGAAACAGGAGCTGTCTTTTCAGGATTGAATGAGGGCTGATGGGTAGAGTAGAGACAGGTCTGTCTGCTGTTGTGCAGGAAGAAGAATCAGTGGATAAATTCAAAAGGAGGAAGATCTTCTGGGCAAAGCAATGGACTGAGAACATGATATTTGCAACATCATTCAGAACAGACTTGAGTGGGGCAAGACTGTCATTGTCAAAGCCATATCAAGTAATTGTTGTGTGAGATGCTGAGGCCCTTTTCACTTCAATTCTGCATACACGTTGATGCCTGCCTTGTTAGATTTTTCATTTCTTCAAGTACACTGAGACAGCTGAAATCTAATCTTCTATGGATTAAATTGCTCTCATTAGAGAGACCAGGATGAGCTTGCAGCCAGTGCAGTGGTTTCTAATTAGACCCTGATGGTTATCTTCCAGGGAAGCTTGTGACTGCTGCTCTGGCTGCTTTAGTAGTGTCTTTGCTGCCTATAGCAGCGCTCTGCCCTGTTGTCCTATTGCAGAGCAGCTAACACTGCAATAGGCACTCATAGTGTCTGATGCCTGGCTGCCTATTCCCCTGCAGCCAGCTCATCATGGACAATTTCCCCTCCCCACTTGGAGAACTCAGCTACTGCTTTTCTCTTAATGTAACCAGAGCATCTGGCTCCTTGTAAGGATAAACAAAGCAGTTGACACACAAATTCTAGTCCAGATGATGGGGTAATTTTTGAGTGATATTTTTGTTTCACAATTTCAAGGGCAACATTGGATCCCTGCTAAACCAGATGTGGCAACTGACACCCAGGAAAAAGCCAACTTGCTAAATGGGTACTTTGCACCAGTTTTTCACCAGTCCCATGGGACAGCCCTGCCTACTTTGGGTCAGGGAGGCCTGGGTGAGGTAGATTCCTTGCCCTCCATCGAAGCTAACCTCATGAAGGAACACCTTGATAGGCTGGATACCTTCAAGTCAGCCAGCCCTGATGGGTTGCACCCAAGGGTACTCAAGGAACTGGCGAGCATCATAGCTCAGCCCCAGCATGGATCTTCGAGAACTCCTGGCGCTCTGGTGAAGTGCCCGATGATTGGAAAAGGGCCAATGTGGTGCCTGTTTTCAAGAAAGGAAGGAAAGTGGATCCGGTAAACTACAGGCCCATCAGCCTGACTTCTATCCTGGGGAAGGTCCTGGAAAAGATTATCAAAGAGGCCATCCTTAACAGACTAGCTGAAGGCAATATTCTGAGGGATATCCAGCATGGGTTTGTTGTGGGTAGGTATTGCTTGACCAATCTTGTTTCCTTTTATGACCAGGTGACTTATCACCTGGACAAGGGGGAAGAGATTGACATTGTATAGCTTGACTTTACAAAAGCCTTCAACCTGGTATCCCATGATCACCTCTTGGCTAAACTGGCTAACTGTGGCCTCAACCTCACTATGATCCACTGGCTGGGGAACTGGCTCCACGGTAGGACCCAGAGTGTGGTGGTTGATGGGAGCCAATCGTCATGGTGCCCTGTGACTAGTGGGGTCCCTCAAGGCTCTGTTTTTGGGCCTATACTATTTGTCACCTTCATCAATGATGTGGACATTTGGTGTCAGAAGCAGACTGGCCAAGTTTGCCAATGACATCAAACTCTGGGGTAAAGCATCCACACCTGAGGACGATCTAGGCTGACCTTGACAGGTTCAGGAAATGGACAGACAAGACCCTGATGGTGTTCAACACCAAAAAATTTAAGGTTCTCCACCTTGGGAAGAAAAACCTGCAGCATCCTTATAGGCTTGGCAGTGCTACGCTGGCTAATACTACCAAAGAAAGAAACTTGGATGTCAGGACTGACCACAAGATGAACATGAGCCTTCAGTGTGATGCTGCGGCTAGTAAAGCGACCAAAATGCTGGCTTGCATCCATAGATGCTTCTCAAGCAAATCCCGGTATGTCATTCTCCCCTTGTACTCGGCCTTGGTGAGGCCGCAGCTGGAGTACTGCGTCCAGTTTTGGGCTCCACAATTCAAAAAGGATGTGGAGAAGCTTGAGAGAGTCCAGAGCAGAGCCATGCACATGATCAGATGTCAGGAAAACAGACTTTATGATAACAGGCTAAGAGCCATGGGACTCGTCAGCCTGGAAAAGTACAGGCTCAGGGGTGATCTGGTGGCTACCTGGAAGTTTATCAGGGGTGTTCATCAGGATCTGGGGTTCACCAGAACACCCCAAAGGATGACCAGATCGAAGAGTCATAAACTCTGCCGCGACTGATTCAGGCTGGACATAAAAAAGAACTTCTTCACTGTCCGAGCCCCCAAGTTTTGGAATAGACTGCCACCGGAGACAGTTCAAGCACCCACTTTGAACGCCTTTGAGATGCACGTGTATGCTTATCTTGCTGGGATCCTATGATCCCTGCTGACTTCCTGCCCTTTGGGCAGGGGGCTGGACTCGATGATCTTCCGGGGTCCCTTCCAGCCCTGATGTCTATGAAATCTATGAAAGTTCCAAGTCAGTTTTCAATGTTTTGTTGTTGAAGAACTGCTACTCTGAGGTTGGTGATGGCATATCTGATCCTAGACTATCAGAGGAGTCACTGACCTAACGTCTTGTGGTGTTTCTAAGTTCTTTGTAATTGAAGAATTGCTTTATTATTTTCCATAGTCAAAAAAACAAGTGAAAAATTTTTAATGGGGTACCATTACATTCAGAACAGTGATAGAAGGGTGGTTTCAGTCTAAAAAGGTTGAGAATCACTGAGTTAGGGAGTAAGGTTACAAGCCCTGGGGTAAACTTAAGACTTTTGGATAAGGATATGGGCCTGGAATGAAATTCAGAGGCAGATTGCAAGTGATAGAGCAGAAAGGATCAACTTTGGCTCATATGGATGAGAGAGTACACTCCCTTCCACGACCTGGAATACAAGCCAAGTTTCCTGAGTCTTGCCCATTCTTTTTCTCTCATTAAATAGCTGTGAACCACACTGGCAAAGTGCCTGCCTTTGAGGCTGAAAGCCTACTACTGCCACAATTACTCCATCTGCTCAAGTGGCAGAGATCTTTGTGGTTGATCTAAAGATTCCAGCTTGTTTGAATGTCAGTATGAAGCCATATGACAATTTATGGTTTTTCATTTGGCTTTAAATATACATGAAATGACACACACAAAGTGTATTAAAAGAGCATGGAACCTGCAGAGTCAAACACTCAAAACTTAATAAAGGTCAAAATTAAAATTGCCTCTGGAACCTTATTGCCTCCCCCTTGTGCCTAGAAGCATTTAGATACTCTTTAATTACATAATTACATGCTATCTTTTTTTCTACAGGACTCCTGCCTCATTAAACAATACATGTCCTTACATGCTGAGCCCATTTAAGACTTGAATCTCTTTAATCGTTTTCCTGAGCTCAGTGAAAACACAGTGCAAACATGCTTATCGTTCCAGGAGCCCATTACTTGGGTTTCCCTAATTTACATTACAAAGTGAGGGATATATAGTTATTTTTTTTAAGTCAGTCTCTTTTTACTATCTCCAGTCTTCACATGCTGTCAATGGAAGTGGCACATAAATTGCTTTATGGCTCAGTGGCTGGTTAAGTACCTTTAACAGAAATTAGTGTTTCATTTAATAGCTTAGAAAATTTTGGAGAGAAAACAGATGTTCCTTACTGGAAAATTAAGTTAGTGGTAATTTCATGCTAAATTTTCTTTCCTTATTTTTGAACCACGTGGGAAATGTCACATGGAAAGACTTCACCCTGGATTGTGGGCAGTAGTTTGGCTACTTTGCATTGTGCCAATGGTGGATTCTGCATTTGAAGCTAGAGCACCTAATCCCAGGACTGGAAGGGGTGGGGGGTGGTTGGTTAGCACAGTGTAGCAGCTTCTGTGCTATTTGCATTCCTGGTGGTGAAGGAAAGGGGGATGTAAAGTTTCTCTGTCTCATCCTTGACTGCACCATTAACAGTCAAAACAATTTCAAGCAACTTTTAGTCTGATAGAAATTATTCTAGACAGCAGGACTAGCAGAAAGCCAGCCCCAGATTAATCAAGTGCAGAGAGAAAGGAAAGAGACAAGAAAAGATAAGCTCTGTGGTATTGTCAGACTTTTGACCATCTCTTTGTTAGCTCCAGCAGGCAGTGTGGATTAATGTGTTGCTTATTTACTTGAAAGTTCTACTTGCAAAGGAAGATCTATTTATTTGCTAGAGATCATACTCCTCCCTTGCTCTTGCTTTCCATTTCCCCTAACTCAGGAAACTTCAGCAAAGGGATCTGATATGTCAGAACTCCTTGATATTTCCTTAGATGTTGGATAACAGTTTATAGGAGGAGATGCAAACATGTTCTGACATGCTTTATTTCTGGCTTGGCAGACTTGATTCTCCTCTTGCCAGTGAACTTTTAATGTTTATTTATTTAGTTTTATGGCTCTTCCTAGTTCAGAGGTTTTCCTTTCCAGTTCTGTAGTTGCAAGTATCCTTTATTTATCTGATATTGTTTAGAAACAGGCCCTACATGGCACTTTATGGCCCTCAGGATGGAGCCTTTTTTTTTTTTTTTTATAGACTTTCTTTGAAGTTCTGAAATCTTTACTTTTATACTTCCACTTTTCATTCATCATCTGCCCTACTTTAAACTGATCCGTTGTTGCTGGGCAGGAGACCAGGACCCAAATCCCTTAGGGCAGAGGTGTCAAACATGGCCCATGGGATGGTTCCAGCTGGGTTACCAGGAATTTGGGCTCATGGCTAGCAGTGGGTGAGGCCTGGGGCTGTACAGAGGCCATGGTTGTACAGAGGGCCTGTAACTGCAGGCACCTGTACACACCACAGGTTTTAATCCTCATTAAATTAAATAGGTTTATAAAATGTAAATGTATTTATTTTGGAGCATTGCATCTGTGTTTATAAGCACTAGGTTTGCAAACAAATTAACTCAGTCTGTGAACTGGACTAGGCTCACCAGGGTGCTTCAGGCACACAGCTGTAATTATCAGCTACAACAACCAAAAAAAGCCGATAGCCGATAATGTCATTTCTCCTTTTATCGGTGCCGATCCGATAGCCAACTGATATATTGATGCACCCCAATGAAATGAGAATAGTATTTCAATGATCCTGGTGGCCCAGTACTTTAATCCTTCCACCCTACAATACCCACCCCACAGAGTGCCCCATAATCCATCAAGCACAGGAAGGAAAGTAGTTGTGTGGGGTCAGAGGGAGCAACACGCCGGAGAGGCTGCTGCCTGGGGGCCAGCTGTGGAACTTGGGGCAGGGGGTTAGAGATCTGGCCTAGGAGCTCTCTTTGATTACTGAGAGGCCTTGTAGGGAACTATTAGTATGCTTAGCTATGTAGATGGGTCTGTGTAAGATAAAGAAAAGGACTGAACTCTAGCCAGCACTGATTGCCTCTAGGAGTGGACACAACTGAAGTGAGTGATAATACAAGGCTGGAGAAGTTAAGGGTAACACAAAGCTGGAGAAGTCCTGTGGTGCATCATCTGTATTGACTTTGGTGGGACTTTTGAGTCCTCATGTCTTTGTAGCAGGTTTCATGAATGACACATGCCTCCTGAGGCTGGGGGCCATGGTGACCACCTGCAGTGGCTTGGCAGTGGTGAGTGGGGACCATCTACAGGTAGCCACAGTGATGTCAGTGGTGAGGGCAGGCCAAGTGGGGACTGCCCACAGGCGGCCGCAGTGAGGCCAATGGCGAGGGCAGGCTGAGTGGGGACCACCTGTAGGCAGCCACAGTAGTATCAGTGGGGAGTGGGGTGGTGAGTGGCGACCACCCGCAGATGCCGGTGGCAGTGTTGGCAGCAACCAATCTCATGCCCACTCCCCCTACGCGTCACCTATGGAAGGCATGCAAAGGTTATTGCACTGTGTATTTCTGGCAGCCCTATGAAAACAACCTTTTTTATTCACCTGCTTCCATGAATGTTTGGAGGAATCCACCAGTGGGGTATTAGGTGTCCTTTCAGTGCTTTCATCTGAGTACAACATGAGGGCCGGTGGACTAGGGTGCTCACAACCACTCCTGACAATGTGGCAAGTTATATTGATACTCATCTCTAATTCATAGCCAGGATAGCTGTGATGAGAGGGAAGTAATCAAGGGGAAGTAATTGGCTCTCAGACATCAAGATAAACTCATTACTTACTAAATATGCAGCACCTGCTAGAAAGAGAAAGTGCCTATTTGTTCAACAGCGGACCCCTCTTTTACGCTAGTCTGACTACTCTTAGGCACCTGTTTTGTAGAACTTCTCTGTAAACATTCAAATGACCAGGTTTTACTCTCATGATTGTTCACTTATGCATACTTACTAATCTGTCTTATGTGTCCATGTGCAGGGTTAATCTGTATTCCTTGTCTTCTTTTTTTGTCGTCTTCAAGCAGATGCCTCATTTGATTCCCTGGCTGGAACCAAGAATTTGAGTGAGGAGTTGTAGGTTAGGTATATGGTAAGATGGTATAAAACACTAGTAGCTCATACTTCACTATACAGGCTCAATTTAAACAGCATAATAGCCTCCCTGTGAGCAGAATATCTTTCCTTGAAACACTTTAGAGTAGTATGGGAGTTTCGTTCCACTTCACTACATTAAGCATATTTTTACTGGGTCCAAGTTCATTATTAGTGGATTTTATTGTACTGCATTTAAATTGTCCCTGCATGGTTTAATATACTGAAAGGATCATACTTTTTCTTTGTTTTACTGGCAATGCTTTTGCAAAGATCATTGTACATTTTTAAATGTTGCAAAATATTTTACACTCATCCTAAGATTTAAGAAATATATTACTAAAAGGTCTCTTGCCTGAGTGTTCTGTATTTTTGTCTGAGCTATATCTCACTCGCTGTTCAGGTATGTAAAAATCCCCTTGCATCTTAATACTTTTAATTTAGGGGCTCATCGTTACTTGCATCTGCTTAGTCTCTGGTTCAAGTACCAATACATTGTTTTCATGCTGTATTCATTTATCAGAATTGCCCCTTCCTGAAAAAAAAGTTAACATCTGAAAAGCCAGCCTAAGTAATCTAGTAGGAGCTGATCTGCTTTCAGATGAATTGAAGGGAATCTAAAGTATCTTTGGTTTTTATGCAAGCAGGGACTAGAATGCAGGTCCTTAGTTGCAATGGGAACAGTCCAAATCACTGTATCTAATTCCATGTCAAAGTGCTTATGTGATCTATATGGAACTGTGAGATGTAATGTTATTTAAAAATCTCTTATAGGATGTACATGTATGATGGTAACTCTGAACATCTATCTTTTTCATCTTAGATATGGTGTCACTAGTTCTTGCTATATTTCACAGTTTCCTATAGTTACTAACTAGACTATGAAAAATTCAAGGAATGCTGAAGTTACTGAGCTAATCGCATGTGGTTATCTAAGGCAATTTTAAATGCATACTGTGGGCCTATAAAAAGGTTTTGATGAGATTGTGTGGGATTGCTTGGGAGATACTTTTGTTAAAATCTGTTTTTTACTTGAAGGAAAAACTTAAAGCAGTAGTAACTTGGCAGTTGCTGACTTCCCAATGGTGACCACTCCATGTCCTATAGTTTAAAAATAAGTATAATCCTTTTGAGAGTTGCAGAGATGCATTAGAGAGTGGAGGGAAATGTAACCCCTGCAGGGAGTGATTTGTGAAGCTCTACAGAAAATCTGTTTTATATTACAATACATGCTTTCCCGCGGAGATGGACATGGGGAATCTCACAGAAGACATTGTAGTCTTCAGTGGCTGATAGTGGTTGTGTGTATATAACCCTGAGTAAACAACTCTGATATTAATCCAGTCATGGTTTCCAGAAGCCTTGATTGGATCCTCATAAGGATTTCTAGATTCCTTGAAGTCAAGGCAGAGGACTTATAGTTTTAGCTAGCCAGGATGTAACAGTCTAATTTCATACGAGTGTATCAGAGAGAGTTCAAACCTACAGTACAGTCTATTACTGAATATTTGGCTGTAGGAAGATTAATCCTCTGGATACTCAATACCCATGGATCTTATACTCCTGCTTGTGTGAAGAACAGAATTTGCTGTTTCTGAGAGAGAGCATTTTAAAGTTACAAAAGAAGAGGCACTCAAAGCCATTTCACAAAATGAGGTGGGATTGCTCACAGCGCTACATTCAAAGAATCTGTGTGTGTGTGTGTGAAAAGTAACCAAAAAGGCAGATAATGTAATGTCTTTGATTCAAAATGTTTGAATATTTTGCAAAACTTTAAAAATAGTTTTTTGGCCTAGTTAAGCTCTTTCCCCCAGAGATGTATTCCTGGGGCTACAAAAGTCCTGTTTAATAATAGTAATAATAAAAATTTAAATAAAAAGCTTTTTTCCCTTCTTTTTATAAAAGTAAAGGAGCTTTTTTGATCATGCAAAGTTCAGCTGCATTTGGGTTTCTACACCATTGGCTTGCTTCATCTCTTGTTTTTTTGGCCTCTGAGGGCTGAACTTATTACAGCACAAAAAAGAGAGAGCACCACATGGATGTATAATTAGCCCTGGTTCCTCAGAAGTTGCATCAGTTATAAACTTTTAAACATTTCTAGAGCTTTGACACAAAATGGTTTGGATAACTGCAGGAATTATTGGAGCTTCAAAGAACGCGCCTTGACATAACACAGCAAAGAGAAATGCATAAATAAGAGGCAAATCTCATTCCAATTTAAGTTCATCTGGAATCTATTTGTTGTACTTCCCAAGTGGCCCACATGCCTGAAAATGTTTGGAGAGAGAGAATATTGACTTTAGTGTTTCATGGATATGGATGTGATCAAGTAAGAAAGTTGACTCAAGAGCATTTGCTTGTGAATATGAATAGTGGGTTCAGCAATACTAGGTCTGGGGCTGGTAACCAATAGCATGAAAACAAAACAATAAAATGACTTCTCTTTGCCTGCTCATGAACCTGTTCCTATCTTCCACTTGAGGACTCTTAGTTATTTCCCTCAGGTTGGGTTTTTGCTGGTCCTCATACCACTGTGCAAGCTGAGGGAATAAAAACTCCACTCGCTCATGGCTTAGACCACATGAGAAGAAAGGAGCCAGAAATGCTGGCTGAGGTGTGACTAAAGATGCTGCTCAAAGGAATGGAGGAGAGCACAGAGTAAGTGAAATCATAGCAGGCAAGACGTATGGTTTGCAGGGTATGAAGTTGATGGGAAGAGGGAATTGAGGATAATGCTTCACCTTTTAAAGTTCAAATCCAAAGTCCACCCCAAGCCTAGGCTGCTTAGCTTGGTTAAGGCATGCTTGTAGCCAACAGCACACAAATAAAGCATTGTGTTTTTGGTTCTCTAGCTTGATGACTAGGAAGTCTAGAGTATAGCTTGACCTGATGCTTCCAGATTTGTAGCAAGATACCCTTATATCACTTACAGCGATGCCATAATTTGTTCTGCCTTCAGAGTAACTGGAGAGCCCCTTTTCCTTTGCCCTTGGGGGTGTTGATCCTTGCTAGTGAGTCTAGAAGGTATGGCTGTCCCAGTATTGGAGAGAGTTTTTTAGAAACAAAACAAATAACAAATAGGTGAAACTGGAGTCACCATTCCTATCCAAGGCATTCCCAACCCAGCTATAACAGAAATTTGAAGGAAAAAGAACACTGTCTTCTGCCAGTTCTTTTGAGCCTAAAATCCTCTTCATATTTGGGATTGCTACATGAGATGTCTTTTTACTGCAGAGACAGGGGCTGGAGCCCCATAACATAGTTTTGTATACATGGGCTGAGAGTTATTCTTTAAGATGTCTTGACAATTTTTTCATGGCTTTTTCACCCCAATTCTCAGGCTAGGAAGTGGGTCCTTTCTGTAGTAGTCAGAAACGATTTGTGTACACTTGATGCGTCTGTTTTGCTTTTCCAAAAACAGCAGGGGTGGGAAGCTCCCTTCACTAGAGAATTATTTTATAGTTTCTAGCAGGATTGTAAGCTTTTGCTCTTTCCATCTACTACTCTGTCTCACTGCACACACTGAGATTCGGAAATGTGATATTAGCAAATTCTGTAGCCTAATGTAAAGGGTGCCTTCCCAGAGGAATAAGATAAAGGGAGAAGAATCTGGTAATGATCAGCTGGGCACAGATAAGCCTGTATGTGTCCGACTGGGGTCCCCTGTGAAAAATTATAGTTTGATGTTGGCCATCCATTTACTTTTTAGTTTGATTCTTAATTTAACTCCATTGCTACACCCATAGCTGACAGCACTTCCCTGTGAGAGGGAGTGGGATGGTAATAGCACTTGCATATTTTCTTTAGGGAATGAACCCCTTAAAAATACCCATCTCTCTGAGCTGTTATGAGCAGGGATCCTGGTTTTCTTGGATTTAAAAAAATCCCCAATTTTCTAATATAAAAAAGTAACCCCAAAGCCACATTTTTCTGTGATTAAAATGAAACGACACTAATATCTATCTATCTGTCTATCTATCTATCTATCTATCTATCTATCTATCTATCTATCTATCTCAATATATAGTGGTGTTTCATTGTAAACAGAAAACTGTGGCTTTGGGGTTACTTTTTTATATTCGAAAATTGGGATTTTTTTTAAATCAGACAAAACCAGGATCCCTGGTTGTGTGAAACTAGCTCTCGGAGTCTCTCTGTGCTTGGTCCAAGTCCTACGTTTATAACTGTTTTTCTTATAACCTTGAATGTGATTAATATGGAAAGGAGACAGCATGGCTGCCTCGTTAAGGAGGGCATTCAACTTGGAAATACCTTCTTTTCCAGCTCTGCTACTGACTTCTTGCATGACTTAGACTGTTCAGTTCACTTGTGTGCCTCAACTTCCCAATCATCAAAATAGGGGTGGGGGAGGGAGGAGGAATCTTTTTTTACTCTTTTCTGGATCCCTTGACGACCTGTGAAAGAGATTTTGAAAGCTTAAGCTTTGCTGTTTTTTAATAGTAGTCGAGATGCTGTCAGACGTGAGTATATCATTTTTTTTGCCAGGTTTTGCTCTTATGCCCTCGGCCTTCTTGTATCCTTTGTTCCTGCCCTAGTTTGTCTTTCCTCACTGTGATATACATTGAAAAGGGCAGGAGCCTCTCTTCATTGCTTATAAGGAAACTTCCACTACTTGGAGTGTAAGCTATTTAGGGCAGGGACTGTTTTCTGTTCTCTGAGTATCATCGATTCCAGCACAGAGGGGTCCTGATCCATGAATAGGTCCTTTAAGTGCTCAAAAGGTACAAATCAGAAATAATAATCCATGTACATTTTTTGGCCGTCTGTGTATAATATTATTTGCAGATACATTGTTCAGTGTAAATATGACTAGTAATAACGTTACTGCAGATTTTTTTTACCTCCCTTCCAAGATGACTTCCTAACCTTTCTATATTTACAAATAATTTATGCTTTCATTGCTGAATTAATTTCTTTCTGCAGCCTGTGTGGGTTTATGCTAATAGCTTATGTGATTTTTTTTCTGTTAAAACTCATAGAGAGCAAGTAAGGTTATCCACACATGATTATGTAGCATGCGGACTGCAGTAAGGCAAATTTTGAGGACTATAGTTTGCCTTATAAAGGGATATTTTTGAGTTCCTGGGTTTTCATAAGGCAGCAACTTTATGAACTGGTAAATACTCCCTTTGATTTTTTTTGACTCTGGTAAAACCTGAAGCCCATCAGCTGTAGCTAAGCTCTAGGCCTGAAGAGAACTGTTCCACTAAAGTCTGTGATTAGAGTATCAGTTGCCTTAGTGAATTGTACCTATCTTGCATTATCCAAGAAATAACTCCCTCTGTTCTTTGATCTAGGAGCTGCCACTTGAGCTGTTAGAAGAGTCAGTATTTCTCTAGTTTTGAAACCTGTGCCTTGGTAAGGGCTCCTGATGCAATTGTGATAAAGCTTTGAAAACTGTTGTCAGTGAGTAGTTTTATTGTGTCTGTTTCTACAGTAGCAACTCCTTTATACACATGGCTCATCTTTCCAGTTAGTCTTTTTTAAATTTGCATCAGATTCTCAAATGTAATCTGACAAAAAGGTAGGATAATTATGTACAGAGCTGTATTAGACTTAATGACCCACTGGGATAGGATTGTGGAACAAGTTCGACTAATGAGGTATATGCACTGTTAATGCAAAATGTGATTTGCATACTTAGATCATATTAATGAATGCTTTCATATTATCAGTTAAGGACATTTAAAATATCTATCTAAGTAAACAGCAAGGTGTTGCTATTAAGAGGCCATATATGCATGCCTTGGGAGTATTGAAAACTGAGTGCGTGATGAACCTACATTGAAGTGTGATATATGTGCTGCTAGACACAAAGCTTTGCTGCATATGGAAGTAGCAATTGTCTGCATCACCTTCACACTACCAGTTGTAAGGCATTACACGAGTTGGGACCAAATGTGTCCCTCTGTTCCTGCACCTACTCATAGCACAGCATAACAGTGTGAAACAATGCCAGAGAAGCAACAAGTTCAGAGCACACCAGGTTTTGCAAAGTCTTCCAGTTATTAAGTGTTGTTGTCTCATCCAAGAGAAATAGCACCTGGAAACTGAAGATAAACTATATATTCAGATCCTCAGGCTTTCCCACTCCTTGCTTCCCAGACAAACCAGACCTCAACCCAATTTTGTAACTCTTCTGGAAAAAAAGTCCTCCTTCTCCTCTTCTTGTTTATCTTCCCCTGTCCTTACTCCATTGCATTTCCTTTTATCACAAGGACCCAGTTAATTTCTCTCTCGCTGCTTCTTAGCCCACTGGTTGTGGTACAAGTCAAAGGCCAGAAAAATGCTTCCAGAAATCCTTGGGCCCAGACAGAAATTATATTTGTTGCATGATTGGCCTCCTGAAAGTGCTCTACAGCCATGCCATGACACATGTGCATGGCTGCAGAGTACTTTTAAAGTGGTTGATCGTGCAGCAAATGAACCCTCATCAAATGAGGGATAGGATGAAAGTGTCCATATTCCCTAACGTACTCCATGAAGGCTTTGGAGCACTTTAGGGTGCTTGTGTTCCCTAGAGTTAATCTGTCATGTGCTTGGGGCTGGGCTGATGCAGCCCAGCCCTCTGCAGAAAGGCAGGAGGGAGAAGGGAAGGGGAGTGAGCTGCTGGCTGGGGTTTGCTCAGCCTGAGCTGGAAGGGGGTCGAGTGGATTGGAGACCCTCCACCTTGCGACTCCCTCCCCCCAGCTCAGGCTGGGCAAACCCTAGCCTGCAGCTCACTCCCACTCCCTTCTGTCCCCTTCCTTCCTGCAGACAGCACTAGAGCTGGAAGAAGGATGGCTTCTCTGCTGCAGGCAGGTTCCTGCAGGCAGGCTTGATTTCCCCCACCCCACCCCAACTTTACATCACGTTCCATGAATTATAGAGTGCCTCCCTCCACCATGAGTGACTGGTGCCTCCTGAATCTAGGGGGCCACCTGGAGAAGCCACACAGCCCTGTCAGAAGGGGCACCAGCCCTACCAACAGCATCAGTGTTGGCTGTTGGGGGGGCACCGGCCCCATTGGGGGGGGGCATGTGTACCCCCATGCACCCCGTACCAGTTGCCTATGCCCTCTGCCCCCTGACCCAACAAACATTTAGCTGGAGTGGACACTCTAACTCATGGAACTGTATGTAAAGTACCATGAGTTACAGTGGGGGCCTGCATATCTGTTAGCACCCCTTACAATCCTCTAGTGAAGGCGTGGGAGGTCTCACTTCAAATTAGAGTATGAAAAACCTTCTCCTAGGAGTAGTCCTTCCTGAGCCCCAATCTGATATCATTAAACAGCTTCTTTGCCAGATGGTTCCTGCTTATAATGTAGGATTGCCCAGATACAAGCAATTGTAACTTAACATAGGAACATAAATGAAAGCTTCCAGCACAAAGCAGTGCAAATAAATGTGTTATCAATCTGTTCAGTGGCACTGTGATGATCCATTCATAGGATCTCTGAAAATGACCCTGGACCCTTTTTGCTATTTTGCTTCTGCTACCACTGAGATGTCACTCATTTGTAGAATTGGCAGTGCTTAATTTATACCCCCTGCCTTTTTTTTTTTTTTCTTGAATTTACTTTTACAGCTTTTAAATTATGGTTGCAGGTATGTTGTATCCATGGGGGGGAGAAGCTCTGAATTCTCTACTGTATTAGTTATATAATTAAAATGCCCATCAGCACAGTCTCTAGGTACTCTTTATACCAGGCAAATGTTCCTTGTATAGGCAACAATTATCCCCTTCTCTCTTGGAAGCTCCTACTTAAAAAGGTTCAGATCCCAAGAGGTGTCAGAACAACCTTCCCAATCCATTAGAAAAATGGCAAGAGAGATGAGTCTTACACTGTGCTGTGATGGTTGAGAGTGGGGAATTCATCATCTTACCAACTATGTCAGGTGCTGAAAATAGGCCACTTAAGCTAGTGGAACTGGAAAGACCTATTTTCTGAAAGAATAAGGGCCAGTCTTAAGAAGCTGTTGCATTTCTCATATGCTGCTTGTGTCCTGACACTGCAGCTTTTGTTATGTTTTGAGTACATTTAATGCATTTTTCACCTGTACTAGGGCTACAGGAACCTTAAAGACTGTGTATCACTTATCAATATTAAGTACAGAAATGAATGACTCAAATATAGCTAAACTATTCTAGTTTCCTTACAGTGAAAGAAAGCTCCTTTCAAAGCTTTCCAACATGACTTAATTTCTGGAAAATACTGCCTCTGGTTAGCAATGGTCTCTCTATTTAGTATCAAGAATATCTAAAACTGTCATAAATATTGAAGCAAATCAGTCATATTTAAAAGTTTTTAGGCCAGCATTTTAAACTCAAAGCTTTGATAGCATTAAGTTATCAAAATACTCAAACTATAGTAGGGAGGTTATACTAATTATCTGATCAAATGCTGTCTCATAATCATTTTTATTGCTACAGTTGGAGTAAATAAATAAGAGCTGTTAAGCATTATATTTTCCAGCTACAGAGCTCTGAGGGCACCTCTACATGTGCATGTAAACGTGCAATGGGATTGAATGAGAGAGCCACACAGTCATGTCTCCTGCCATTTAGATCCCATCACACTATTCCCAGTGCATGGGGAGCCTGATCTTGGCCTTCCTCTGCACCAGCAAGAAGCCAACTTCTGCCACTGGCAGCCCCCTCACAGCCATGGGGGTGCTCCACAAACTCCTAAGGCTGGGAGGTTGAAGCCATGCCCTGCAACCTTCTATCTGCAGCTACAGGACACTGTGTCCCAGCAGCTGTGGGGCATTGCTAGGACCCAGAGTTTGCAGCTGCTGGGTGCTTTGGTGGCTTAGTCCCCTCAAATTCAGGACTCCCAGCCCCAGGTTGGGCATGGCACACCCCTGTGGCTAGGAGTCTGGTTAGCTGACAAAGCTCCCAGCTTCAGAGGCAGACCTTGCTACATGTACAAAATAAAGCTGCATAGCAGCTACCGCAGGTTGGAAACACTGCCTTAAGATGCTTAGCCAGCCAGGCATGGGGTGCCAGCTTCAAAGTGCTCAGAACCACTGCACTTGCAATGGTATGTGCCCCAGCAGAATATTGGGCTCCTGTTTGGTCTAGAAGTTGTCATACTGAAACGCTCAAAACTGTAATTAACCATCCGCAGAGTCTCATAGCAGGCTCCACAACTTACACACACACTGATGCACTCCCTGTACTCTTGGATATTAGACCAAGTGAGATAAAAAGACAGACTCGAGCATCATTACTGACAATTGAGGCAAAAGATGATGAAAATCACCTGCTCCATCAACTGTTAACTGAAGCCTCCCAAATAGATGGAAGCTTAAGAGGCTCAAAAGTCATAATTTTTTAATACATAAAGCCCACAAGCTCCTGGAAGAGATTAGGGATGCTGAACCAAACCTACAGGCAGCAAAAGAGTGGGACAACCTCTGGAAAGGGTCAGATCTATTCCTACAGCATTGTACACCAGCATCAAATGAGTCCCCCCTTGGGCATGACCTTAACAGAGAAGTGTGGGTCAAACTGAACAAATTGAGGTCTGGATATGGATATTTCAAAACAACACTTCACAAGATGAACATCTTGGACAGCCCTCTGTGCAAATGCAGTGTCCAACAAACAGCACAGCCCTTACTAGAAAGCTGCAAGCTTTACAAATGCCCAGATGAGAGGGATCGAATCTGCACGTTGAGAGATAATACCAGATAGTGGCTCATAGATTTGGAAGTTGATATCTGGTGCCCTACAAAAAAGAGAGGGCTGGATAGCAACCAGCTATAAAGTTAGTATACATTTTCAAGGGTTGGACCTTTTCTGGCGTGGTAAGTATTTGGTCTCAGTTAACTGTGTCGTTAAACAGTTAATTGCTCAATACCTGTAATGAGTAGAGGGCCTGTCTGGTGTTCATATTACAAAACCCACCAAGACAGTTGTCAGTCTGGTTTGTAGTGTCAGCAGGGAGGACAGAATTAGCATAGCACCTGAATTCTCCTCTTCCCCATTGAGTGGTGATCCCTCCATTTCAGAACTAAGGTAAAAATTGCCTGGGCAATGTGGGGATACCTGCCTGGCTGCTGTTGAGCACAGTGCCCCCCTGCCCACCCATCTCTTTTTTTAAGAAAGATCTCTAACTGATAATTGCTGTCTGAAAAACTGACTTTTAAAGTGATTTAAACTGCAAATGTCTCTCTTGGAGCTTTAGCTTTTTCTCTGATCAGTTGAGTCTGACTATCAATTACGCAACATTGATTTCAGCAGAGTTAAAGTAATATAATATGGGGGAGAATCAGGCCTGCTGAATTTGTCAAACTGGATATCCCTGGGTTACTGTAATTGTTACTGTAAAAACCTGAAGAAACTGAAATGTTGTTCTTTAAAAAGATCCTCAAACTCAAATCCTAATCTAGTAAGGAAAAAATTGTATTTTGTTTTATTTTTTAAATAAAGCTGGTACAAATCCTAAAGCCTAAGAGAAGATGCATTTGACTTGCATGTGCACACTTTGCTTCAAAATATCTTCAGGCAGTTGTATAGAAGTATAATTGGCCGCTGAAGCTGAAGCTCACTAACATCCAGATGCTGCACCTAGGTAGGTGAGGCAGGGGTAGGGGAAATGCAGAGCTGCAGGGACCCAGCGGCAGCACTGCTGAAGAAGAAAGGAGAACAGGGAGAGAGTGCCTCATCCCGCCATCCCACGCTTTGCTTGCTTTCTGGTTGCAGGAAGCAGCCAGCACAGGCAATGAGTCATGGAGTGCAAGGCACTCTGGGATTCATAGTATTGTACAGCAGCACTGGAGTTCACTGCTTATGCTAGGGGAAGAATTGATGCCATTTCTTTGCCACTGAAATCAGGAATTTGTTGCCCTCTCAATGTGGGCTTTAGCGGCAAAAAAGGTGAAAGTTTCCCCACCCCAGCCCTCACAGCAGTGAACTCCATTGCACCCCCACTACAATTCCCAGAATGCATTGCATTCCATGACACTGCCTACCTGCTGCTTGTTGCTCTTCCTGCATACTGCAAGCCAGATGGTAAGAGGGGAGGGCAGGGAGAAGGGCGAGAGAAGGCTGTCCTGGGTATATTTTTCCTTTTTACACCTCTAAGTGCCACTTTAAATTAGTCATATACAGTAGTCTTCCATGATGGTAGATTATTTATTTTGGTCACTGATCTGCCTTTGGCTTTCCAGAGGCTCTTGCAATTTGCTGTCTTTAGGGGGAAAAAAGGAACATTATCATTCTTCCATGACCTTTTTAAAGGCCATGTCTACAATGCATGGCCTTGCCAGAT
Organism: Crocodylus porosus; assembly: GCF_001723895.1. Classification (NCBI taxonomy): domain Eukaryota; kingdom Metazoa; phylum Chordata; order Crocodylia; family Crocodylidae; genus Crocodylus; species Crocodylus porosus. The sequence goes on along the minus strand of NW_017728918.1, from coordinate 105,631,777 downwards.
CAATGGGTAGGTGCGTGTCTGGGCCTTTGTAGTAAAGGATAATGCTTTTGGAATAATGGATGCCTTGCACATGCAGCCACAACGAAGCTATTAACCCAGCACTTAGATGTTGTTCTTAGTAGCAAAATGTGGGCCAACGTTGAACAGCATTCTACAATGGGGAAGGAAAGAAGCATGGGAGACTGATGCCTCTTGAGTCAGGGGACACATTCCCCCCCGCAACGACTAGTCAGCAACCGGGAGGGGTGCCCCTCCATGGCCAGTCACGCTGACTGCGGGGGGAGTGTGGCTTGGGATCTCACTCACCAAAAAGTGGCCGTGGCACTTCTGGAAGCGGCCATGGCCACTTCTGCTGGTGTCTCTACACCCTGGCTGGTGCTCATGCACCACCTGGGAGCGCGGCCGTTTCACCTGGTGGCTGTGCTTCCCAACCACCGCTCACAGAGGGGGCACCGGCACTTCTGTCTGCCAGCCGCCTAAGCTGCGAGTGTGGCTGTCTGGAGGTGCACTAGCACTTTCAGCTATGCATCACCACTGTAAAGGAGGTAAGGAAACCTCCCTTTTTCTTTCCCAAGTATATAAATCCCAACTAACTGACAGCCTTCCAAGTCCAAAAGAGATATGGTTCAATCCAGTTCGACAAGTTTCAGTGAAACAAATTTAAATAAAACCAATGAGAGTTCATTTATTAGAGTGTTAGAACCAGCCATTTATAAATATTGAGCATCAGCTGGAGGGAATTTTGGAGAACTCAGCAAATTCAAGAAGCCCTGCTGCCAGTCTTCATGCCACCCTCCTCCCACCTCGAATCTCCCCAGCCAGTATAGATGAGAATCTACGCTGCACTGCCGTGGGTGGCCAGATAGATTTTGGCATAAATGTTTGTTTTCATGTTTTAAAGTGCAAGCAAATAAAAGGTTGGCCTGTAGACCTGTTTCGTCCTTATTTATCAGTAACCTGCCCAAGGTTACCTGTAATCTGGGTAACAGGACTCATTGTTATGGCTATATAGACAAGTCCCTGGTTTCCTGCACTAGCAAAGGATTAGAGTCAATAAACTATGTCATACTGACTGTTCCTTTTCTGTTCTGTATTCCTAAGTCATTTAAGAGATCTTAGTGGTGTTGGCTGGGCACTGACAGAAACTTAAATTTGCTGAAGAAGTAGCTACATTTGTATTGTTAATGTCTTTTTTGTTTATGTTAATCTCAAGTAAATACCACATTGTATCAGCCACGGTGGCCACTGCACAGTTCCAAGAGATCTCATATGCTCTGTGAAAGCCGGCTGCATGCTGGGTTCAGAACTTCACCCGATAACTTCACCTCAGAACTTCATTTTGCAAGATGTGCAGGTCAGTGGAGGAACTCTAAATCAGGGTAATTTTTACAAGGCTAAATTCAAGTGGGTCAAAATCTAGTTTTGTGACTCAAAATCCACAGGAATGGCTTTTCTTCCACGGATCATGTTAAGTGTTATTTGTTGAAATAGGGGTCGTTGAACACCTTTTTTTGCACTTTTGAATACCAGTATTGAGTTCTTATGGATTAGTGAGGAAGAGTGAAGGACTCTGCTGTTTCCCAGACTAGCACAAGTTTGAACAGTATCAGAGCACATGTGTATTTGAATGATGACAGTCCATATGAAATGAAGGTCTGGAGAGTTTATTCCTCTCTCATGTCTCAAAGGATTGCTAGTGATCCCATTGTCATGCTGCCAAAATAAATTAATATGATTCACTATTTACCATAATAACTATCAGAAATGAAAGCAGATGGTAATTAAAGTAATCCTTGTTCCCTGGTGACACATACAGCATGACAAAACACGAGTAATGTGGTGGCAGAAGATCCTGTCTGCTTTATTTACTCATTGCTTCGTTGCTTCATTCCGCAGAGTGACTAATCTTCTATTAAATTACCAAAGAGCAACTGAGTTAAATTTGAGTGAATATTTGTGATGGAAATGTTAATGTGACAGTATCTGCTTGATATAAGCAAAATCTGTAATCTTAAAGAATCATCTGGGCTCTATTGCATCTTTGTGCTTCTGCTGCCATTTCCGGATGAGCCCATAAATGCTGAAATTCAGCCTTCAGGGTGCACGTAATAGCACTTAGCTTTATTCTGTGGGATGCTCCTTCCGAGGGAATGTGAAAGAACCTGGTGCTTGGTAGGAACAGATATTTAGCATAAAGATCTTAGTGAAATCCCAGGTGCCATTTTCCAATTGAGAGAGAATGATTGATCTATGTGTTTGTATCAATTCGGGTATACTGCTTCCACCCTATTTCTACTTAGAGACATCTTTGGATAAAGGTTACATCAACCAATACTCTAAAAAGATTTTCTTTAAAATGAGGGGCTAGTTGAAATTTCCAGAAAAGGTTTAAATTCTTTGGCATGGGTTAGATGAAGCAGATCTGTACCGTACCAGCATAAGCTCCAGGGAGGGTAGAAAAATAAGTGCTTCCTGGGGACCAATGCTCTTCTCCATTGTTTCACTAGGTTGAAAATGCCCAGTTGTGGCTAAGTTGGTGGGCTGACGCCAATGAGGATGCAGTTTATGATTAATATGCAATATTTATTCGGCTTTAACCTATAAAATATTGACAACTCAAGCAAGTGATTTCCTATATAATACTAATCTATGACAACACACAATAATCAAACAATCAAAGCTGGGGAGCGATGTCCGTTGGGTCATGAGGTTCGGGTCAAGGACCATTGCTTTCAAAACCATGAGTGGCTTTGGTGCAGCTGGCCAGGGCCCTAGTCTCAGACCTGGTCAATGGCTTGTATTTCTTAAAAGGTCATTTAACAATTAAAACATAATCGATCAAAATAATTACAAACAGCTAAACGGGAAATTACGTCTGAGTCACGGGATTCAGGTCAAGGCCCCTTGCTTTCAAGATCACGGACGACCTTGGTGCGGCTAGCCAAGACCCTAGACCCAGGCTTGGTCAACGGCTCATGTCTCTCACAGGAAAGACAGATAAATACAAACATAAATAGCTACAGTCATACGTGCATGCTTACCACTATAGCAAACAAAAGGAGCGGCTTCATGGCTGGGAATGCTAGTCTTTTCGTGGAGGCCTCAAGAACGACTTGAGGTAGGCTCAGGGGGGGCACGACCCTGGCTGGTGATCAGTCCGTGGGCCCTTTGACGCTTGAAGTTACGGTTCGAACTTCCCCCGTCAGGGCCTTGTGGCTCTACCCTTTTATACCCTCACTCATTTTTACTGGGCAATTGTGTTACCTTTTTGCCACCATTCTGTTTCCACTCATCAATAGCCCTTTCCCCACCACAGTCCCCTCATTGTTTTCTGCTTAGCCAGTTATGTTGCAGTTTCCTTCCTGCTTTGTTGGCAGTTTGATGCGGTTGACTTCCCTGCCTCATGAGCGTGACAGGGGTCATCGTCCAGAGGCCCGTGTTACAGCCTAGCATTCTGCAATTTTGCTGCGGCCTGGCCATTCATCTGGGGAGATGCCTGCGACATTCATATTGGACCAGCTTTTCTTACCAGTGTGTGGGGATGTGGAGGAGTGGGGTGGGTGGGCATTATCTGAACTCAGTCTTTCATTCTTTGAAAGATGACCAGCTTAATAGCACAGAAGTGATGTTTTGTTGTTCAATAGGTACTGAAGTTATGAGAGAGAGTAATTTTTATATGAACTTTGGCTTGGTTTAATGGTTTGAATTGGGGATGAACAAGGAGAACAGGAACTACTTACTTCTGTCTAATTTTGAATGCATAGAGTTTTGAGATTCAGACTAAAATGAAAATTATTTGGTCTGGATTCCATCTGCTTTTTAAAAATAGTTTATACAGCAACATAAATGTATGCAATATTACAAATACAACCTGACCTCCTCAGTCACAAACTGAGACTGGAGAAAGTAGTTCAATATAAGTTTGGGTTAAGGATTGTGAGATAAGCAAAGAAAGAAGAAATTCTGGATGAAAGAATTTTATGGAACCACTTGAAGAAAAATCAGATGTGCTGGAAAGACAAATACAGGGAGGCTGCTTCAGACTCTGTTTTGGGGTACAGTCATGGATAAAGATGCAAGACAAAGGATTATGGAAAGGAAAAAACTGAGAAGAATACAGGAGACATATGAGATAACAGCAACTAGATAGGTGAAAGAACAGTTTGAGATTTCTGACTCTTTAGCGTGAGAGAAAGAGAAGAAGCCTGAATTGGGGTATGGTGCTTGAAGATCACTAACATGCTTAGCAGATGAGGAGAGGAAATTGATTTTGAATGTGAACCATCGCATACTTTTGAAGACATATGAATATAATATAATCTGTAACCTGCCTTCCTCAGTAGTGTCAGAAGATCTTGTTCAAGATGGCTGAGTGTTTGGGGCATTACCTGGGAGTTAGCAGACCTTTAGTTCAATTTTCTGCTCTGTCACTAAGGTTAGGGACAGAAGTTGCACATAAACCAGTTTAAGTAATCAGGAACTGGTTTAAACCTGTAACAGAATAGAAGTTCAGTGCACATAAACCAGTTTTAAAATGGCTGAAACTAGTTTAAGATAAACTTAGTTGAAAGTGGTATCAGACTTAACTGCCTTGGGTCAAACCAGTTCATGAAACTTCTGTCCCAGACCCCTTCCTGGTTCAAGTTAAATCACAGTCCCCCAGCATCCCAGCTGGGACTGCG
>NW_017728918.1:105619397-105626995 GCF_001723895.1 Crocodylus porosus | reverse complement strand
CTGCCCTGCCCTGCTAAAACCTTACTGCTGGCTGCAACTGTGGACTACAAATCCCGATGCATCCAGAAACAGGAAGAGGAAATGATGAGCAACCCTGCAGAATCCTGCTGCTATAATTCTGGACTGCAAATCCCAGAGACCCTGGCGGCAGCAGGAAAAGGAAGTGAACACACAGCCCATGCTGGCTACATGCCAGAGAGCTGTGCTCTAGCACCCCCAACCTTCTGGCCTGATCCACTGCAGGTATGTTGCTGCATTCCCTGCTTTAAAACCAAATGTCTGTTCAGTTGTTTCTCAGTTTAATCTTCACATTTTAGACTAATCTGCAGACTGAATCAATTCTGCCTTGGGATTTTTGACTGTCTGTACTCAGCCAAAATCTGTATGTATCCTTGGACAAGTCACCTTAATTTCTAAGTGCCTCTGTTTCTTATCTGTGTACTGGGGATAACAGCCCTGCAAGGAAAAAATGTGCTGAGAGGATAAATGCATTACACAATGTGAGGTGGTCAGTTTATGGATATTTGGCACGTAATACAAACTCACACTTGCTTCGGGGGTATGGAGTGTCATTGCTTGCTATCATAATCTAACTCAAGTGCTAGGATGGTTTCTCATTCTAGAAATCATGAATCACAGAGCCTCAGCTCTGTAGAGAGAGTCCCATTCAAAGCTAAAGTGCAGCAAACTAAGAAGTATACCTGTGATAAAGACAGCTACTATTGCCAAATATTCTGCTGTTCCTACATCTATATCATGATGGAATGTTTTACATGTGATGCAGTTTCTCCAGTAATATAGTTAGGGAAAGATGGGACCAAAGAGACTTGGGCTTGCTCTTTTGTCCTTTTAACGATCAGAAGTTTATTCACACGGAATAATCATAACAAACTTTGCTAAGTATAGGAACACTGTTTTAAACCACAACTCTTTCTGAGTCTTTGATTATGTGTTCAAAGGAAAGGTCTATTTCTTTCTTACACTTGGTAATTCTTTCACAGCAATTTTAGAGGGCCCATTAAAATACAAAATGTCTATTCCTTTCATTTTGATCTTTGTAAATTATTTTAGACAAAAAAAATCAATCAGTTCTGAATGTGCAGGTGTTTGGAGAGAAGAATTTAGTCAGATCTGAGATGGTCAGAATGTCATTCTAAAATACGCATTCTTTGAAATATATAAGTTCATACACAAATCAATACAAATAAAATGGCAAAAGCTTGAGTGAGTAGAGGGAAAGGCCTGAAACTTGGCTTGGCTGTGGTGGGCCAGTGCCTGAGTTGGACCAATTCCAGAATCCAAACACCAAAACTGGAAGTTTAAATCTGAGGATCATCTTAGGAGAGATATGCAGCATCAAAAATGGTCAAGGCCCAAATTCTGTTGGACTTCATACATTAAAGCCAAAGTGACTAAAATAATGTATAGGTTTTCCATTTAGGGATGGGATTCATCCTTGGGAGTTTTGGGATCTAACAAGCCTTGAAAATTAACATCACTTAGAGCTATCAAATATCTCATGGTTGCATATTAAAATGATGTGAAATCACAAATGGGATCATTCTAATTTCAAAACACGTGCCTACCTTCACTCCACATTACGGACAGGCTCTTTTAAACAGCAAATCTACTCTGAGTTTTAAGTTTACAATGAAGCCATAAAGCAGGTGAATTTTGTGTGATTTTTTGGAATTGGTTGCTTTATTGCAGGTTATTTTATCTAAGTGTAAGAACCGATATCAAGGAAATCATTGAAGACAACAGGGATGTTAGGTACAGAGATGTTACATACATTTCCCCACAAGTGATTTTAGTATTTTATGTTTTCTGCTAGTGATCTAAAGTAACTGAGTTAGTCAAAATTTTTACGAGACTCTAAGTTCCTCTCTCTCCTCTCCACATTTAATTTCAAAGACAATTTTTGGTTATTTAAATCAAAATTTATGAAAAATCACTTTTTTCCCAGCCAGTTCACGGAATAGTCAAGCTGGCTTCCAAAAAATTGGGAAGGAAGAAAATCAGCTGTCATCAGCTCTAGCTGTAAACAAAATCTGGAAAAAAAAATGCTTGAATGAAGGTATGAGAAAATGAAAGTTGGCTATAAATGTATGAGAAAATGAATTTTGAGAAAGTTAAAGTTTGCTATGAAACTAAAAAGCAGACTTTTCCCTTGCCATTTATCTCCTGAATTGATGAGCCTGAGGAGAATATTGTCATTCAGGAAGTACTATTGAAACTTGGTGATGTCTTCAATCATGAGCACAATGGTAAAAAGACAAATAGTTCCATCTGCCTTGGTAGCACTACCGTAAAGCCTTAAGCTGGATATAAGTTTACAGGTCTTGGTGAACTGCAGCTAACATCGAGGCAAGTTTTTTTATAATAACTAATGCTTCCAAATAACAAGACTAAATTTATTTTTCACAAATATGAGTATTGTTGAAAATTCTCCAACAGTTATACAAAAAATATATCAAGCTTTGATCATTTGTGAGTCTAAGATGCTCATGCAGAAACCATTTCATTTTTAATGTTTCTTTCTAAAATTAAATTTGGGGGTTTTGAAGATGTTTTTTCAATCATTTGCATGAGCAAAGCTAACAGTATTTAGTCACTATTTGTATGTATTGTCACACTCAGCAGTTCACAGTATATTTCCTTTTAAAAATGTAAGCAGATTTTCATATAATTAGCTAAGAAAGCATATGGTAAAAAGCATAATTGATGCATTTGTTTATTTAAAAAAGCAGGTCAGTGCTTGATTTAAAATTTATCTACACACAAATAGTTCTAAAATGACTGTCTAAAAAAAAATAAAAGGCACTAATTTTTAGACACTGCCAACTTATCATCTTTGGTTGTGTTTATGGTGATTCCCAAAGCTTCTTAAATGTCTTCTTTCAATTTTCTTACCTTATTTTTGTAGTGTATTAGATCCTGTGGCTTTATAAAATAGAGAGACTGTTAAAATATTCCCATTTTCTTTTTGCATTGTGACCCTAATTCAACAAGAGCTGTAAGCACAAGCTAATTTTAACCATGTCAGTAGTCTTGTCAAAGTCAAATCAGGGGCATGCTTTAAGCACTTTGCTAAACTGAAGTCTGAATTACTCCCATTGTAGCAATTTCCCATTTTGGTGGTTACAATAATATTTTACATTATGAGCCTAGTCTTTCAAAGACTTTTGTGCATGTATCTGTCATTTGACTGGGTTGTTATTAACAAGGACTCTAAGGAACCTTCAGTCAGATTACTGCAATTGCTGTTTTGGCAGCCCCTGTTTTTAATCAATCTTTTTATCTTACAAATGCTATAAACTAAGAAGGAAAATGTAGGAAAGTTGCATTTTTTCAATACAAAAATTACAGTTCCTCTCCAATTTAGCTAAATATTGGTGTCCTTTGGGCAAGAATAGGATTTAATATCTATATAAACTTTGACACCTAATGCTCACACCCACACATTTAAAGAGCAGAAGCACTGATGGGGAATTTTATTATAATAGATTCTTCACAGATACTTAATGAAAAGAACCACTCGGAGGCTGATGATGCAAAGCAGTCTTTGGGGAGTTATATTCGTCTCACCTTGTTTCTTTGCAGAAGGCCAAACTAGCTATGGAATAATTCAGTGATTCTCAACCAGAGTACTGTGGCACCCAGAGGTGCTGTAGGAATCTATTAACAGTCTTATGGGTGCCACTCGTTATTAGCGCTGTTAGGTGCTCAAATATCTACATGTGCTTTAGAACAGGGGTCAACAACCTCAGCATGCGTGCCAGAGTGTGCCATGCAAAGGCATTTTTCTTGTCATGTATGCCTGGGGGTGGATGGTGGGGAATGGGCATGGGCTGTGCTGTCACAACAAGGATTGCCACTCCTCGTGGCTCGCCTGCTGTCCACCTGAATGCATGCTTGCACCCACCACCAGCAACAAGCTAGGCTGGGGCTCTACAGCTGCTTGCAACCTCCCCACCACCCGCCTCAAGCAGCCTTGGATCCGTGGCAGGTGGCAGGGGCTTGCCCAAAGCCTGGGCTGACTGGCAGGAAGCTAAGAAGCTGCAAGCAGCTGCACCAGGGTCTGTGGAGCCCCAGTCTGGCTTGTTGCTGTCAACGGGCACCTACACACCTGGGTGGACAGAAGGGGAGTGGCAAGGGGTCCAATCTTTGTTGTGGCAGCACAGCCTGGACCTCTTCCCTGGCATCCACCCCAAGGCACACATGCACCCGCCACCAGCAACTAGCCCTGCTGGGGCTCCACAGACCCCAGTACAGCTGCTTGCACTTCCTGGCCACCTGTCAGAGCTGGCCTTTGCTTTGGGCAGGCCCTACCACCCACCATGGAGCCCAGGCTGCTCACAGCAGGTGGCAGGGAAGCTGTAAACATCTATGCTAGGGTCTGAGGACCCCCAGTCTGGCTTGTTGCTGGTGGTGGGTGCACACATGTGGGCAGTGGGGAAGGGACCTGGGCTGTGCTGCCACGACAAGGATTGGTCCCCTTCAGGCTCCACTGGCATGCAAACATCTTCCAAGTAGAGGTTGCGGGTATTTTCAACACTTTCCCCAAAAACATTGCCAACCCCTCATTTCGAAGATAACTTAGAGATTTTAAATAGGAATCCACAGTCTCAAAAATATTCTGACCTGTTGTGGCCTTTCCAGGTTCTTTGCAACAGAAGAATTGCTCTATTATTTTTCCATAGTAAAAAAAACTAGTGAAAGCTAAGAGGTAGCATTTTTCTGATGGGTACCTTCAGTCTAAAAAGGTTGAGAACCACTGGAGTAGCTATGCTGTACTTTCTCTGAGTGAGACTGCAATCCATATTTGGGTCACTGAAAACTATCAGTCTATGAACTATCATGAATTTGAAAAAAAAAATAGTAATCATAAGTATGACTCTAAAGGCACATCCAGATGAGTGTTTATATGCTTTTCCCAGGGACAAATAACAGCAGTACAATATATGCTGCTGCTACTTGTCCCCAGGGAATACCTGTGCATGTGTGCTCTGGCATGTGGCAAGTTTCCCTAGGTGGGGTAGGGGAGGCTGGAGTTAGTACCTGGGCTGGCCCCAGCAGCCTTATCTGGGATTCTGGGGGTCTTCTGGGGCTCCAGCAGTGGTGATCCAGCAGCAGAAAGCCTGGCCAGCAGCTGGAGCATGGCTCGATCAGCCAGGCTCTGGTTGTGCACCACCCTGCTTTTTTCATGTGTGTGTTTTTTTGACCCTGGAATCTCCTGGGGTCAACCCCAGTCCCCAGCCCCCCACAGCATATTAACAGGATGGGGAACGTATGCAGCAGTGCTGCCTACCACATGTGTGCTCATCTGGACCTGCCCGAAAAGCTTATTTGATGTTATTACTTCATTTATCCATATAAGAATACATAATGTTTAAAGATATACCTAGTTTATGTAAATATGGCCTTTCCTCTACTTACTGAAGTAAAGGTGTGGCATAGGTACAGGTACAGCATTCACATCCCCTAGAACCAAGAGCTGCCTTGACATCATTATGCATAAATACACTCATTTATTTATATTAGTGTCAAGGTTGTTGTCTTCCTTTTTCCCTATGTTAATTTACCATGCCTACAGAATAACACACAAGATATATGCTTAAATAGGAAAGGCTAATTGATAGAAGCTGTTTGGTTTACATAGATTTAGTTTGATAAATGACATGTTAATAGAAAAAATCCTAGAGATAAGGTTGCAAAGCTTATTTAGGTAAATGATGCATGTTAAGAAAAAACAGCTATATGGGCAGATGCTGGTTTGAGAATGGTGTAAGGCTGTAATGCTATTATTATGGGTTCTTCTGCATAATATGGATAAAATATTAATGAATAATTTCCCTGTAGATTATGGAAGGCTTTTGGTACTTTTTTAATTTTAGCTTTTCTTTAATCCTTCTATGCCCAATGGTTTTTTTACATCATCAGTGAAGTACTAGACCTAGAATAAACATTCTCCTTCTAGTTTCCCTTGTTGCTCTTGCAAAACTAGAAGTTTTTGTTTCCACCATTTAAATGAAAAAGGCCAGTGCCAGATTATTGTGCGTGTGTGCATCTATACATTCAGTAATACATAAATCATTGATACTATTAGACCTCTTTTCTGAGTCCTTTGCAAGGATTTTTAACTCTTCCTAAAGTTTGATTTAACTTACAGTTGCACACCTTGGCTAGGGACAGAAATTACACACAAACTAGTATAAGTGTTTGGAAACCAGTTCAAATCTGTAACACAACAGAAGTTCAGTGCACATAAACTGCTCTCAAAATGGCCAAAACCAGTTTAAGATAAACCTGGATGGGTGTGGTATCAGACTTAATTTATTTAGGTTAAATCACTGTATTGAACTTCTATCCCAGATCCCCTCGGCTAGGGACAAACATTACACATAAACTGGTTTAAGTGATTAGAAACTGGTTTAAACCTGTAACAGAATGGATGTTCAGTGCAGATAAACCAGTTTAAAAATGGCTGAAACCAGTTTGGGATAAACCTGGTTAGATGCAGTATCAGATTTAACTGATTTGTCTGAAACAGGTTTATGCAATCTCTGTCCCAGACCGTTTGCTGGTTTAAGTTAAATCAGACTCCCTCAGCATCCCGTCATGCTCTCTGGACGGGGCAGAGCTCTCCGCTCCACAGCAGGGCTGGCCTCTCTCCCCTCTGCTCCCTGGCTGCAGCTCCAGGGGAGACTTTGATCTGCTCCCCCTGATCCCCCTCACCACTCCCTGCTAAGCAGGAATTCCCCCCTCCCCTCTGCCTTGCTGAGAGGTATTAAGCAGCAGACCATATGCTGGCTATGGTGCATGCTGTGACACAGGTAGAATCAACAGGTAGCTGGTAATGTCCCTCTGTTTTCTAAATGGGGTGGTAAACACTGATATCAATTCCCTGCTGGGTTAATCAGAGCATCCTGCTGGGGCTTGGCCATGCCCCTACCGAGCTCAGAGCTGTGGAGGGAGGGGAGGTCTGCTGTAGCACCCCCTGTCTTCTAGCTTGAGCCACTGCTGGCATGGGCCTGCATTTCTGGAATGAAAAGGGAATGTCTATCCACCTCCAAATAGGTTCAAGCGTTACAGGTTAGATTAACCTGCAGAGTTTGAATCAATTCAGGCTCAGTCTTTTTGAATGTCTGTCCCTAGCCCTCCAGATTCAAGTTAATTCACAGTCCCCCAGCATCCCAGGGTATTTTGCACCTCCCCGTCTAGCTCCCCTCACAGAGTGGGTGCAACTTGGCCAAAGTTGTCTGCTCCAGCTGAGCAGGGAGGTGAGCTCTAGTGGCCCCCAGCTTCTGGCCTGGGCCACTGTAGGCATGTGGCTGCATTTCCAGAACCAAAAGTGAATGTCTGTTGACTTGCTTATTGGTTCAATATGTGCAATTTAGACTAACCTGTGAAGATTCAGTTGATTCAGCCTCTGGCTTTTTGACTGTCTGTACTTGGCTCTTTTGTTCATGACATTCAAAATAAGCATTTTTGAAATATGCACAGGGACTAGATTATCAGCTTGCATCAAATGAACATAACTGCAGCTGAATAAAGTGATTCCAGCCACCATTCTATATATATAGAGAGAGAGAGAG
>NW_017728918.1:105612669-105613765 GCF_001723895.1 Crocodylus porosus | reverse complement strand
ACAACAGCCGGCAGGGAGGGGAGGTGGCAGGAAGGGAGAGGCGGCTGCGCGGGCCCGGGTCAGCACAGGGTGGGGGGAAGAAGGAGGTCATGGTGGTGGCTGTTGTTGAGGTTGGGCTGCAGGGAAGGAAGAAAGGAAGGGAAGCGTGGAGGTGGGGATCACGGTGGCAGTGCCCCCTGCTTCCCAACCCCAACAATGGCCGGCAGGGACAGGAAGGCAGTGGGGAGGGAGGGAGGGAAGTGGGCAGGGGAGAGGAGGTGAGGGGTGGGAGCCCCCATGCTGGAGGGAGTCTTTATGTAGCTGGCCCCAAAGTGGGAGCAGGGGGTGAGGGGGGGGCCATGTAAACACTCTCTGAAATCTGTTATTCTTGATGGGTAATTAGTTAGTGATAATATAAAGACTCCCACTTATGAATTTAGGATTCCTTGAGTGATTTTATAGTCTTAAACTTCACTATCCTTACAGCACTTTCATTGTAAGTGGTTCTAGTTCTTGTTTTCTAGACACTATATCTTGTCCGTGCAGGGTCAGGGACCCCTGGGGGTCTTCAAGCGAAGGCTAGATGTGTATCTAGCTGGGGTAATGTAGGCCCAGCACTCTTTCCTGCTTATGCAGGGGGTCGGACTCGATGATGTATTGAGGTCCCTTCCGACCCTAGCATCTATGAATCTATGAGAAATACATTGTGTATTTAAAAGTTACTACTTTTGGCTAAAGAGATAGGGAGAATTCCTGATCAGACAGATGCATATGAAAGGAACGGTTTTCTTTCACAGATCTTTTTCTGGGTCATTACTCTGTTCTTTGATAGTTTAACTGGTAAAGTAATGTCTATCTGATATATTAACACACCTGAAGGGACCATAACAAAAACCTTTTTATAGTTTTATAGTTGGTAGGGTCGGAAGGGACCTGAGCAGATCATCAAGTCCGACCCCCTGCCTTGGCAGGAAAAAGTATTGGGGTCAAATGACCCCAGCAAGGTGTTCACCTAGCCTTGTCTTAGACCCCCAGGGTAGGAGCCTGCACCACTTTGCTTGGAAGTTGGTTCCAGATCCTAGCCGCCCTGACAGTGAAGTAGCACCTCCTGATGTCC
>NW_017728918.1:105594768-105607489 GCF_001723895.1 Crocodylus porosus | reverse complement strand
ATCTAAGGATTTTGTGACCTGGTCATAGAAGGCCACCAGGCTGGTCTGACAGGACCTGCCTCTAATGAACCCGTGTTGGTTGCCCCTAAACATAATCTCCCCTGCTGGCCCCTCGTGGACATGTGCCAGGATAATTCTCTCAAAAAGCTTACCCAGGATCGAGGTAAGACTAACTCTTCCATGTTGGCTCTCTTTCATCACTTCTATTTATTAAAATTCTGCACTTTCCCTCCTCAGGCATTCTGAATTATAACACCCTATCCTGAGTGTGAGTATAGAAGAGACAATTAACAGATTAGGGTAGAGCAGGGAGAGAAGTTGATATTGCCAGTGCATTGAGAATTGGTTATCATCCCTGCTGGGTTCAGCAGTTCAACCGTATTCATTGAGGCACATAAGCAATCCTTAAAATTAATCCTGCCCTTTAAACCACTTTTCCTCATTTGAGTAGAAATACACTAAATATATGCTTTAGTGGCTTGCTGAAGCACAGGAGCAAATACTTGCTCTACTTTTCCTGCTGTTCTGGTATCTTAAGCATTATAAACTATTCATTTGAAAAAAGCGTTTTGTTCGTAAGTTCTTGAGCACTAGCTGTTTCTATGAGTGTTTTGACTCACTGCTGGCCTGTATATTCATATATAATTGGTTTCCCTTTCCTGGGAGGCATCTTTGGACCACAGGCCGATGAACAGGGTACCTGAAGTAAGACAGGATGCCCCTGTTTTTAAAAAGATGTAAGCATATGACACAGCCTTTAAAAGGGGTTTAACTCCACTCCAGGAGCAGTATATTTGCCCATAGATGAATTGGTGCTACATTAGTTATGTCTTCAAATGGCTGCTGTAGAGCTTACCCTTTACTCATGCTTTCACATGTACAGCCTGCGTATTTGGACACAGATGCCAGCTTGCAGTTTGAACTGAATTAATACGCTGAACATCGCCTCTATGTTCATCTGCCAATGGCCTGGGTCAGATCTGTTGACTAAAAATGGCACTATTAACTTTGGCCACTTGGTGGCACCAAGAAATAATGCAACTGTTGAAAACAACTACAAAAAATGGAGAGTGGCTGTAGATAACACCACCCAGATTACTTACTGCCTTGTGGCTTTGAAAAAGGAAGATATTGAGTGAACAGTGGTGCCATAGTTGTACTATGCATCATGCATGAATAGTTTCAGACTTTCAAGAGCACAGAAATGTCAGTTCAAATGTTATGCCTGCACTTAGATATGAAAGAAGACTGTTCTCCCTTGACACTGAAACTTACAGAAATGATTACTAGGGAATAAGTTCTCTCATTTTATGAAATGTGTTACTTGTTAAGTAACCAAATGCTCCCAGGAAGATGTTTTTATTGCAACTTAAATTTAGGAGGAAACAGCCCTAAAGTTTGCATTCCTAAATTGCCTTCTTTCCACTCAAAACTCCTCATCACAGTCAATGTCTTTGCCAAGGAGAGTTCATGACGTTCTCTGTATAGTCCACTAGTACATACATAACATTTCCTTGATTTGAAAGTACAATGTAGTTTCACATAAGAGTTGACTCTCTCCAGAGGTTGAGCTTTCCCGACTGTTCTTTTCCTCCGGGCCAGAGGTAGCAAGGGAAGTACAACGCAATAGCATTACATGTGTTGGGACCAGGATTTTTCCTTGCTGCTTTTTCATGTTAGCCCATAGCATGGAGCAAAATGCTGTTGAACCAGCTTTTATAAATGATGCAATTATTCTGACTAAATGTTCCTTTCCCCCATGCACTTTTTTTCAGGTTAGTTTTTTCTTGAATTGAACAAATGTTATGTTTCTCTTCTCTTTTGCCTGTGGATGCTTTTCTAGCTAGTTTTGCCTTACTTTTCTTTCTGATTCATGTACTTACATTCAGGTATGTGTCATACGTATGCAAGCCCCTTAATGGTAATGGGTAGTCTAAGTTTTTAAGGTGATGGTAGCTCTCAGAATTCGAGGGATTATTGTACAGGAACAGATTTAAATAAAGGGGAATATACTTCCAAAAAGCTATTTACTTGTTTAGTTTTGGTTGTGGCATCTGCACTGGATAAATACAGAATACTGTATTTATTTAATTAACATCAAACTATTTACATAACCTATGAATTAAACTGTCGGTATACATGCAAAGTCATGAGCAAGAGCGAGGGTGGGTCCTGAGCAGCTACTGCTGCTATTGCTGCTGCTACACTAGGCTCCCCAGGGTCTGCTTTTCTGGTGCCCTCTCTTAATTTCCATCTGGATCTGGTGCCTCACTTGCACCATCCTAGATCTGCTACTGCATCTGTGGTTATCTTTGCCTACATGGCTTTTTAGTCCAAGTAGAATTTGTTTTATAACCTTATGTTTCCTGTTGCCTCCAATACAACATCGTCTGGTAACTTTGGTTTCCATTCCAAAATCCCTACCTGTGGGCACAGACAAAAGTGACAATTTTTGCCTGATCTATTCATAGAAGGTCATTTATAGCCATGACCAAATGCAAGTGCACAGCTGCAGACTGCTCAAAAATGGCTAATCAGGCAAAAATCTGAATCTTCATTGCATGATGATTCAGGTGAAGATGTTTCAAAACAGAGCATCTTCTGTAACTTCTGTCTGCACTGCCTGCCAGGCTTGTCACTGTTTGCAGAATGGGAGTGGAGAAGGGGAGCACAGGGACTTAAGTCTTGATTTTTTTTATTTTTTTTTTAGCCCCCACTGGGGGCATGGGTGACTGGTGCCTCCTGAGTCAGGGGGGGCACTTGCCCCCACAGTGGCTAGTCAGTGACCTGGAGCGGGGGGTCCCCCCGTGGCCAATCGCACCGACCCAGAAGTGTCAGTGGTGTACCCGGAAGTGCCAGGGGCATGCCTGGAAATGCCCGTGGCACTTCTCCGGGTGCCCCCACTCCCTGACTGGTGCTGTCAGGGGGGCATGAGCACCCCTACCTGCTCCCCCGTCTGTTGCCTAAGCAGGGAATGCTGGCTGTCAGGGGTGCACCAGCGCTCTCAGGGGGTGCATGTGCATCGCCACTGTGTCGGGGGGTGGCTCCAATTCACCCACCCCACCCCACCCTCCAGTGCTGGCTGGGGAATCCCTAGAATGAACTCCCTGTGCTGCGTCCCACCCCCCCACCCCCATTATGAAAACAGTGAAAACTGTCAGGGGGGAAGAGCCATTGCTAAGGGAAACTGGCTGCAGGCTCCCAAACAGCAGCTAGACTTCTGTCCTCCCCCGGAACTAACAGTGAACTTGTTTGGTCGGGGGTAACGTCATTCAGAACGCTTCCTGAAAAGTCTTCTCAATTACAGTGGGGAGCTGCCCATTATTACATTTGTAATCCCTATGCCATTAAATATTCTGTGAGCCCTTTTCTTCTGAGCTTGTCGTTTCTTGCAAGCTACATTTTGAAATTATAAATTGGTGCTATCAGAGTATGTTCTCATGAGAGGAAGAAGTGGTATTGCCCAGTTATTTAAAAATGATTTCTGGTCCTTGATTTCCTTGTTTGAATCCAGCCTGGGTGATTGGAAGTTGTTATTACTAGATGGCACTTGGGGATTCACGTAAAATGAGCCAGAGGTCTCAGGCCAGTTCCTAGTGAAGCAGTGCTCACGATAATGCATAGTGTAATCACAGCTGACAATAACTGAGACTCATTTTGGCAGTCTCCGTAGTGAGACCAAAGATTGAGTCGGTTGTCAAGTTCTTCTTAGCCCATTCAGGTTACTATTAATCACTGCTTGTGAGAGAGAGAAAGGGAGATGCACAGACCTTTGTATATTTATCACGTGTTCCTCTGTTTACCAGTTTTTTGTACCACTAAAAATTTAAATTAAAAGAGGCCATTAGGAGGAATGAACATGAAATAAGACAAAGCAAAAATAAAGTGCCTTGAGGGAAAATATCAATCAACAAGAAAGTGCTTGATATGATCAAATATTAATTACAAAATCTAGCTGAGTAAACAGAATTATTTCCCAGACCAGACCTCTTGTATTTGAGGGAAACCAAATCATTAAAACTCTTACTTAGAGAAGAATGATGGGAGGAGAGAATTAGGCAGCAGCTACTGAAGGTCAGGCTTTTCCAGAAAGGTCATGAGAATACGGCAGCCCACCATATTTCACCCACCCGACAGGTAGGGGGCCAGGACTGAATGCAGCAGATAAAATCATAAGGCTGGAAGGGAACTTGAGGTCCTCTGGTCCATCCCTTCCTCCCCTGCCCACATTGCAAAGCTTGATCAGCCAGACCTAGACAATTCTTAGAGATGTTTGTCTAAATTATTCTTAAAAACCTCCAATGACGGATAGTTTGGAACCTCCCTGGATAATGTATTCCAGGTCTTATCTACCCAGACAATTGGGAAGTTTTTCCTAACAGCTCATTTACATTCCCCATGTTGTGATATAAGCTTATTACTTTTTGTCTGAGCCTAAGTTCACATGGAGAATAGTTCATGTCCCTACTCTTTTCAGTAGGGACTGTTATCATACCTCCCCTCAGTCCTTTCTAAATTACAGAAACATAGTTGTTCGGTCTCTCCCTTAAGTAATGTTCTCTATACCACTTGTCATTTTGACTCTATTTTGAATTCCATCCTCTTGAATCACATCTTTCTTAAAATGTCCTGACCAAAACTGGACATACTACTGCAACTGAGGCCTTAGTAGTGCTGAAGGACTTCACATACCTTGTATATAACACTCCTGTTCATGCAGCTCAGTATGCTTTTGACTTTTTTTCTCAGTATGATGATGCTGACTCATCTTTCCTTTGTGCTCTGCGGGAAACCCCAGATCCTTCTCTGAATAAAAGCTAGTTAGCCAGTCATTCCCTATTTTGTATCTGTGCCTTTCATTATTCCTGCTTAAGTGTTGTCCTTTACACTCTGTTGAATTTCATCTGTTTATTTTAGACCATTTCTCCAATTTGTCAAGACCGTTTTGAGCTTTAATTCTGTCCTCCAAAGTGCTTGCAATCTCTCTAAGCTTTATATCACCTGCGAAATCATTGTCCACTCTTAGTCATTTCAACTAATTAATGAAACCATTCATTAGTACTGGACCCAGGAATAACCCTTATATAATTTGAACTTGCTTGATTTATCTTTCCAGTTTGAGAATGCAATGTTAATAACTACCCTTTGAGTACAGTTTTCTAGCCAGGTTTTATCCATCTTACAATGGTTTCTTCTAGATCATACTTAGAATTGTCAAAGGCCTTACTGAAGTTCAGATATAACACAACTACTGTTCTCTATTTTCAAGGCCGGTTATTGTGTTGTGGAAATAAATTTGTTGGTTTGACACAACTTGTTCTTAAATCCATGTTGGCTCTTATCACTTTGCTACGTTCTATGTCAGAGGTGGGCAATTATTTGGGCTGGAGGACCGCTTAGGGAGTTTTGGTGAGTTGTTATGGACCAGGTCAGCACCATCCACTGCCAAACCCACAACAGCTTACCAAAACTCCTTAAGTGGCCCTCCAGCCCAAATAATTGCCTAAGTAACTCTGCCCTGGGGCCCAGCCCCATGCCGTCACTGTCCAGCGTCTCCAGGGGAACTGGCCTGGGACCCATGCTCAGATGGGTGGGGCCATGGATGCTCAGGCAGCTGCATCCAGAAATGGGATGGGTAGGTGGGGCTGGGCCTGGGCCTGGGCCTGGGAGTGGGATCATGGGGCAGTGGCAGCATGGGGTCAGGGCCTGGGGCAGAGCAGCAATCCACTCCCTGCACACCCCTGCGTGTGGAACTAGCACTCATCATGGGGATTTGCCTGAAATGGATTGTGGGACTGCCTTGGGTCCTAGCCCCATGCTGTCACTGTCTTTGCCCCATGAGCCTACCCATCCCGCTCCTGGATGCAGTTCCTCTCCCGCCTGTGGCTCCATCCTGTCTGCCCAGCTGAGTGTGCCCTGCCTGCGTGGGTCCTAGGAAACCCTGCCTGCCTGTTCCATCTGGCACCCCCAGCAATGGGTGCAGGGTGGATGGGCCAGGGTGCCCAGCAGCAGTGATACTGGCATTGGCAGCTGGAAGGAGCCACAGTTGCTAGGGCAGCTAGGAAGCAGAGTCTGGCTGTCACACCACCCTGGAGCTGCTGCATACCTGGGGGGCAGCAGGACCAGCCACATACTTCATGGCCTGAGCTGCCCCCCATGCCAGGGCACCCGAGTCCATCCGAAGGATTTCCCACAGACTGGATAAAATCCCTTGGCAGGCTGGATGCAACCTGCAAGCCTTATTTTGCCCACCCCTGTTCTAGGTGGTTACAAATAGGTTGTCTGATCACTTGTTTTAATATCTTTTCAGTAATCAAAGTTATCCTGACTGTTCTGTATTTCTTTTAAGTCCTCCTTTTCACCCTTTTTAAAGGATATACATTATTTGCCCTTTTTCCAGAACCTCCCCACTCATCCTCCAAGTGTTCTCAGAGGTACCTGTTAATGACTTTGAAATTGAACCAGCCATTTCCATAAGTACCTTAGCATAGAATTCATCAGGCATAGCTGCTTTAAAAATCTAGTAGTCTTTCCAAGTAGCCTTTACCTTGTTTCTCCACTATTCTAGCTTGAGTTCTTGCCCATATATCACAATGCTGATAGTATCACTTGTCTACTAAAGTTAATACTTGCAGAGAAGACTGAAGCAAAAGGTATTGATTATGTCGTCTTAGCATCAACTGTTAGCTTTCCTTCCCCAGTAGAGAGGTGGACTAGCTCATTGGATTTCTTTTGTATTCAGGTTTTCTTGCTATCTTTTATATTCCTTGCTAGATGCCTTGGCTTGATGCCTTGGCTTTCCTGATCTGGTTTCTTCATGCTCTTTGTACTCACTATTTATACTTACCTTGGTCATTTGAGTTTCTACTGCTTGTATGATTTTTTTTTTCTTGAGCTTCAGGTTACTGTATAGCTTGTGATGACTAGGCAAGTTAGTTTCTTTACTTCCATTTGCATTTTAAGAGTTTGTGTTTGTGCCTTTAATGTTGTTGCTTTAAGAAACTGCCAACTCTCTTGAACACCTTTCCTCTTAGACTTATTTTCCTTTTCCTCATTTGACCCCCCCACTGGGTCAGCTCACCCCAGCTCTTCAATGTCCACATGCTTCTCCCCCCCTGGGTGCAGCACGTGCCTTCTTTTATCCACATCTCTGGGTAGCAGCTCATCCAGTCAGGAGTTCAGAGTGAATTCTCCAGTCACCTTGAGCCACATACATTGATCATGGCTAATCCAATCAGAAGTTTGGGTTGAATGGTCTAATCACACTTCAGTGTGATGCTGCAGCTAGTAAAGCGAGCAAAATGGTGGCGTGCATCCGTAGATGCTTCTCAAGTGAATCCCAGGACGTCATTCTCCCGTTGTACTCGGCCTTGGTGAGGCCGCAGCTGGAGTACTGCGTCCAGTTTTGGGCTCCACAATTCAAAAAGGATGTGGAGAAGCTTGAGAGAGTCCAGAGCAGAGCCATGCACATGACCAGAGGTCAGGAAAACAGACCTTATGATTACAGGCTGAGAGCCATGGGGCTCTTTAGCCTGGAAAAGTGCAGGCTTAGGGGTGATCTGGTGGCCATCTATATATTTATCAGGGGTGTTCATCAGGATCTGGAGGAACATCTGTTCACCAGAGCGCCCCAAGGGATGACAAGGTGGAACAGTCACAAACTCTGCTGCAACCAGTTCAGGCTGGACAAAAGGAAAAACTTCTTTACTGTCTGAGCCCCCAAGGTTTGGAATAGACCGCCATCAGAGATGGTTCAAGCGCCCACTTTGAATGCCTTCAAGGCACATTTGGACGTTTATCTTGCTGGGATCCTACGATCCCTGCTGACTTCCTGCCCCTGGGGCAGGGTGCTGGACTCGATGATCTTCCGGGGTCCCTTCCAGCCCAAATGTCTATGAATCTATTAACTTCCCTTTGTTGCAACAGGTCAAAGCATAAGCCCAACCAGACAGAGACCAGGCTGTAAGAGAGCCTGATCTGACTCTGTTACAGAAGTATTCAGACACGATGCTCTAATGCTGTCAAGACGGCTTCCCACTCTTGTCTCTGACCACAGCAAGCAGAAGGGAAGGAAACCTTTGTTTATGCTTGCAGTAGCTATTAGCTGAGCACTGTTGCTTGTGCTGAAGGAGCAGTTAAGCTGTCTCGGGGAAGAGAGCTTCTGCATGCGGTCTGTAATATCTTGATGAGACTTGTAGTATAGAAATAAGACTGTATTATTTATTGGAGTTTATATAAAGAATTATTTACAGTATTGAAGTAGCAACCTTGCTATTATCCTTGAAAAGGCCAGGGACCAAGCCTTGTTGCTGTACTTTCACACCAAGATGTTCTTGTTGTCTCACCTAGACTGTCTCCTGGGTTCTCATACCTCCTGGACACACTTCCATGACTCTGGAAAGGAAAACTTTCTTCTTCTATATTTTGCCTTTGAGACTATATCTGGAGGTGTGTTCTATGTTAGGAAAGTGCAGTACATTTGCACTGGTTGGCATTATCATTTAAAGATAAACTTTTATAACTGAACAGAGCCTTTATACTGGATTTTGTACACCTTCTTGCCATCGGGGTGAGCACATTTTGGCTGTTTACATTTAAATAAAGCAATTTTAATGCTTAATATTTTCAGATTCTGCTTAATTTTATATTTTTACTCTGTTAGAAAATAGTGGATGATATATTCATTATTTACTGGATAATGGACTTTTTGCTCATGATTTTGTGTCAAGCAGCTGCAGTAGGACTGAAAGTGGAAACCAATTAAACACACAAAACAGCATATAAAATTTAGCACAAGAAATCAGAGATCAAGTAGGGAAACGCTGTAAAATAGACCATGAGGCTATACAGGTGTACCCAGTAGGGGATCATCAGGAGATGTCTGAGTCAGAAGCCAGGTTCAATGCCTGTGAGGGCTTTGCTGGTTTCTTCACTTAATAGGACAAGCCTTGATTTCCCCCCAGAATATCACGCCCTTAATAAGCACGTGAATTGTTGTAGTGTTTTACTTTTATTTAAAAAAAAACATCTTGGCAGCTAGATATAATAATTTTCACAATTCTTTGTTTAAATAGAAAAGCATGCAGCCTTAGCTCAAAGATTTTCATTGAGCTTAAATATTTTAAGACACACATGCAAAATGATGATGGTGATGCTCAGGGATCCTAATTTTCTCTAATTTAAAAAAATCCCCAATTTTTGGTTAAAAAGAAGTAACCTCAAAGCCACATTTTTCCACTATTAAAATTAAACATCACTCACATATATGCATGTGCACACGCACGCACAGAGTGGTGTTTCATTTAAATAACGGAAAAATGTGGATTTGGGGTTATTTTTTAAAACCAAAAATTGGGGATTTTTTTAAATCAGAGCAAACCAGTATCCCTGGTCATGGTGATGATGAGATAGACCAATACAACCAATGTGGCAAGCAACATTTGACGATAAGACTCTCAATGTCTGAGAGAGATTTGGTAAATCTACAGTTTTTGTTAGGTTATTAGACCATGAGATTTAAATATGTCAGAATAATTGAGACACTCTAACCCTGATAAGACATTAATTGTCAGCAACAGTCGGACGGCTGAGATATATACATTTTAAACCCGTATGTACATTTCCAGTGTCGCAGTGTCTGATTCCAGATTGTTAGAGAATTGTATTTCTTAGTTTTCTCATTGTAGGATAAATCACTGCTAGCAATAAACAGCTGCTAAAGGAAACTGAACTTTAAAAAAAAAATAAAGCCTATAAATTTTGGTATGTGTCTAATGTACTGCTGACACTATGAAAAGTAACCGTTAGGCTATAAAAATTACCTCACTTTTAAAAAGACAATTCAGTTGGCATTCTTAAAGCAGCAAAAGAGGGGAAAAACACACACTCCACCATCCGGTTTGCATCAAAATAAACAAAAACTGTGGCAATTACATTTCAAAACATTATGTTAATAACACAAATATATTTAATAGTCAAAAATGGTCCAAGAGCAGACAGGCGTTCATTGCACATTACTCTATAAAACAGGCTCTTATTCAAATGAGCAGATGTTTCATGGCACCCTCTCTACAAAAATGTTTCACAGAAAACTTTCTAACACTTGATGCTGACTAAAATCAAAACTTCAGCTGGTTGCTTGGTATATTGTGGGAAGGCATAAAAACAAATTAAGGAAAGGAGGAGATGCTTGTGCAAATGCCACTTGTTGATGAAAATGAAAAATCCTTCTCTCCCCCCCACCCCGACTCCCCTGACAGAACAGCTTTAACAAACAAAACATGCAAGTTAGTTTAGTGAGATTTCCTTTGCACTGTCCTAGCTCAGTATATGGAACAGGAATTTATGTACAGCTGTCACTTTTCAGAATAGACAACACCACAGCTATTGTTCTTGGAAACTAAGACCGTGCACACTTGCGGCAATGTAACATGCACAAACAGCTGTAAGGATAGCTGTTCTGTTTCATGAGCACTGTAGCAAGAAGCCAGATAGGCACAGAGAAGGTTACAGGCAGAAGCTTTACCCTGAAGCAGAAACACACATTAGTTTTAGGGATAATACGTGTTTTCTTTCATTTTAATTGACACTGTGGAAAGGCTAAAATTGGCTCTCAGCAAATGCTACAGGTAATTGTTCTTAACTCAGGGATTTACAAGCACTAATTGTGATACCCAGTCTCTTCCACGTACTATTTAGTTTAAAGATGAATAACTGACATATATAGAGAGGTTAATGTCCCAATCCTGCTCACACTGAAGTCAATGGCAAAACACCCACTGGTCCCTAAGGTACAGGACCATACCTAAGGTCATACCATGTCATTGCACAACTCAAGTCATTGTATAGCTTTGACTGCAGTTGCAAAACTTCTTCTGGTGGGTTATGGCTACTGTTCTGTATGCTGTGTAGGGCACGTGCACACATTTGTGGAACCTGATCTATGATCACACAGTTTACTTTAAAGGGTGTGATCATAGATCAGGTCCCCACTAGCAGACATTTGCTGGTGCTGGAAACCATGCTAGGAACATGATTCAAATAAGTTGGAGTGGGGAGGCGGGCTGGTGAGTCCATGGGGGAC
The DNA here is from genome assembly GCF_001723895.1 of Crocodylus porosus. Lineage (NCBI taxonomy): Eukaryota > Metazoa > Chordata > Crocodylia > Crocodylidae > Crocodylus > Crocodylus porosus. Next base: position 105,596,406 of record NW_017728918.1, on the reverse strand, counting down.
GTTGGTGGGTCTGCAAGGGGGGTTGTCCTTCTGGAGGTGGGGGATACGAGGGCTAAAAAGTACTTGATTGGGGTGCAAGGTACGGGTAGGAAAAATGCAGTCATGGGGCTGGCACAAGCAGCTAGGCTTTTCCAGGCCCAGGACTATGCTCTGAACCGGTATAAACTTTCAGTAGATTGGGCTAACCTGTGCCTAGTCTAACTTAGCGCACCTCTCAGGTGAACTAAATTAGATTGGGCTGATCATTGTCAATGTTTGCCTGATCCAGTCTCCCCAGATGTATGTACAAACTGGTACTTAGATCAACCTAACCCTAGTTAGGTTGATCTAAGCATAGTAAAATCTGCATGTGGGTGAAATATGTTAGATCAGTCAACTCACTTTTTTGCTTGATTTAGCTTCCCTGACCATATGTACAGTTTAGCACTTAGATCAATTTAACCCTAGTTAGGTTGATCCAAGTGTAAGGTCTGCATATACCCATACAGAAACCCCATCCAGCTGTTACTTCATAGTGGGATGAGCAGTTGGTTTTGAAGCATCGTTTCTGCTAATTCGTTAATTCATGCTGCACACACACACGCATGCATGCATGCATGCATGCACAACATAGAGCTGTCTCTTTTCTGAATAGAACTCTCTCTCTCTCTCTCTATATATAATATCATTAATTTTTATATATAGCATTAATTTTTTGTTACTACTCTATATACACACACACATATATAGGGTAGTAATAAAAATAATCTGCCTTAATACCAATGATTCAATATGAAGAGACTGAAGAGAAATGAAATCTGTGTTTGTTTTCATCTCTTGTAAACTCAGACTGTGCTAATAGGGTGCTATGCTCCAAGGATTTTCAGAGATGGGAATTATTCAATTTTGTAATCATCACCTTCCTCCCCAGATATCTCTAGGTTCCAGGGCTATGACTTTTTAATGTGTTTTTTGCAGTTATCTTTGCTAAGCCTTGATAAATGGTTACACATCTTATTTGGTGTGCTCAAATTAGGCATAGCAGTACTTTATGGTTAGGATAAGTTATTCTAAATATTGTCCTTCAGATACTTACTGTAGATCAAAATGTTAGAGGCACAACAGCTATTTGGATATAAGATTTATGATATTTAGATTTCATCTAAAGCCCTGATGCTCTGAAAACCTTGATTTATGAAGCAGGGATTTACAGTATATATGTGTGTTAGACCTGTGTTATCACAAGTCCTTGTGGATTTTTGACTCTGTTATGAAGGGCTTTCCTTAGATTGGAGATAATTAGTACCTCATACATTTATGTGCTTCTTATACTGCAATACTATCCTCAGAAGAAAGGCTGTTTGTGGCTTCTACTTCATAAGCATGATGCTGGCATTCAGTATTTTGCAATATAAGTACATGTAAAACTGTCTATAGATAGGGGTGTGTGTGTGTGTGTGTGTTTCATAGTTTCATAGTTTCTGGGGTCGGAAGGGACCTGAGATCATCTAGTCCGACCCCCTGCCATGGCAGGAAAGAATACTGGGGTCAAATGACCCCAGCAAGATGTTCATCTAGTCTCCTCTTAAACACCCCCAGGGTAGGAGCCTGCACCACTTCTCTTGGAAGCTGGTTCCAGACCCTAGCCGCCCTGACTGT
>NW_017728918.1:105581168-105594193 GCF_001723895.1 Crocodylus porosus | reverse complement strand
CGGCTCAGCTGCATCGGTCCCTCTGCCCCACTTACCTTAGGGGGATCGGCTGCTGCTGCCCCTGCTGCTGCTCCGTTTGCTTCTGCTGCTCTCGCCTCCACTCCGGGTCAGGTAAGGGGGCACACGTATGTGTAAGACACACGTGTGCCTGTGTCCTTCCCCTCCCCGCTGCTCCTAGCTCCTGTGTGTGTGTGTGTGTAGATGTATTAGTGCTGTGCAAAATGGATGTGTTTCAGTTCGGTTTCAGATTTGGCCATTTTGGAGAACAGTGATTCATTTCGGTGTTTCGGATCACTGTCCTGTTTCATTTTGTCCGAATCTGTTTTGAACAGGCTACAAGCATCACACAGCCCTACTGCCCAGCTAGGCGGGGCTGGGGGCTACAGGGCCATGGGTGGCTCATCCAGCTGCTGCCCTCTGTGCAGATGAGAAGACCCCCCCACACAGAACAGCACAGAGTGGCGTGCAAGCCTGTTGGTACCTGCCACATGACCTGGCTCTGCAGGAAGCAGAGATCCGTGCTGGGATTTCCTTGCCACCGCTGCCTGCCCCGTACAGCCTGGGATCTCTGCTCCCTGCGTAGCCAGGTCGTGTGGCAGGGACCAGCACTGCCTTGTCGCACAACCTGACTCTACAGGGAGCAGAGATCCATGCTGGGGTCTCCTTACTGCCGCTGCCCACCCTGTGCAGGTCCGCGTTGCAGAGGCAGTGCAGGGCAGGCAGCAATGGTGAGGAGACCCCTGGCGCAGACCTCTGTGCGGGGACACCTGGTAGGTGGCAGCGTTGTGAGGTGGAGCGGAGGGGGCAAGGGGCTGCACAGAGTTGGACTGGAGGGATGGCGCATGGGGCTGAAATCAGAGTGGTGGAAGGATGGGCCAGTGGGTGGTGGCTCTCCATCCCTGCCCATCCTCCCCTTCCTCCCATCATTCTTGATGGGTAATTGGGTAGTATAATATATTATGCCTTTGGCCATTAGATCTGAAAATTGAGTATTTTTCTAGACAGCACTGAAGCCATTGTTGAATATTCTTGTTTGTTATCATTGAATGCATTTCATTTGGAAATACATCAGAACCAAAGCAGATCCAATAACTAACTCTGAACTTTAAATTCAACCCAGAATGGCTTTCCATCTGTAGTGGAGCAGGTGCTGAATCCAAACACTTGCAGACTCTGCAGAAATGGGCAGATAGATTTTGAAGTCTGGGCTCCATGCTCTTTTTAGTCATTGTTCGGGTAGTTGAAGTATTAAATCCCCTCTGTCTTTTCTTCTTCAGACTAAATGGTTGCCTATAGACATGCAGGATGCCTGCTCCAACACATGTAATTACAGCGTGTTGGACCAGACTCGATTAACTGAGTGTGCTGGAGCATGCTAATTAGTATAATCCAGGAGCCTCAGCATCTTGCATATTAAGTGTCCCCAAACTTCAACATGACAGTGGGGGCACTTTAACTAAAGCCTGTTGAATAAGTCACCATTTTAAAGTGTGGGACTCTGAATACATGAGACATTGTGGGCACTTTAATTAGAGCAGCTCCTGAGAGACTCTCTAGGTAAAGTGCCTCCTCCCACACCTGGAGCATGTGTAAAGATGCTCAATAAGAACAGTTCCCTCAGCCTCTCCTCAGAAGTCATGTGCCCCCGCTCTCTACTAATTTTCTTTGCTCTCCACTAGATTCTCTCCAATTTGTTTACAACCTTTCTCTAGCGGGGGGCCCAAAACCGGACACAGTACTCGAGTGACCTCACCAGTACCGAATAGAAGAGCATAATCACCTCCCTTGATCTGCTGCCAACACTCCTATCAATGCATCCCAGTATACCATTAGCCTTCTTTGCAACAAGGGCATACTGTTGTTCAGCTTCTTGTCCACTGGAACTCCCAGATCCTTTTCTGCAGTGCTGCTGTTTAGCCGGTGCATGGAATTGTTGGTCCCCAGCCTGTACTGGCGCATGGGATTGTTCCATCCTAAGTACTTTGCACTTGTTCTTGTTGAACTTCATGAAATTCCTTTTGGCCCAACCCTCCAATTTTCTAGGCCTCTACGAATCCTAGCCCTACCCTCCAGCATATCTACTACTGTGCCCAGCTTGGTGTCATCTACAAACTTGCTGAGGGAACACTCCATCCCATCTTTCAATTCATTGATGACCAGGTCATTGATGAAGATATTGAACAAAAATGGCCACAGGACTGACCCCTAGGGCACTCCACTTGACACTGGCCATCAGGTAGACATCAAGCCATTGATTACTACCTTTTGAGCCCAATGATTCAGCCTGCTTTCTGTCCATCTTACAGTCCATTCATCCAAACCATACTTCCTTAGCTTGCTTCCAAGAATGTTGTGGGAGACCTGTATCAAAAGCCTTGCTAAAGTCAAGGTATGCTACATCTACTGCAGGATGTGTCTGCACCTGTCCAGGCCCTTTCCCTTGACTGGAGGGCTCAAGGAGAACACCACCTGAGCCCCTGTCCCTTGCACCCAGAGTCTTGTAGTAATTTTTGATCTGCTCAAGGTCACCCTTGGCAGTATCATTGGTGTGCACAAGGATGAGCAGCATGGGGTAAGAGTCAGAGGGCCAGGTGAGTCTTGGTAATCCTTCCATGACATCTCAGATCCTAGGCAAGCAGCAGACCTCCTGAGACAATGGGTCAGGTGGGTAGATGGATGCCTCCTGTCCTCTACAGAAGGGAGTCTTCAACCACGATCACACATCACTTCTTGGTGATACAGTAGTCTTGATCCTCTCAACTCTCTCTCTCTCTCTCTCTCTCTCTCTCCCCTCTCTCTCTCTCTGTGTGTGTGTGTGTGTGTGTGTGTGTGTGTGTGTGTGTGTGTGTGTGTATATATATAAGGTCTTCTATTTCCAGATATGAACATATCTATCTATCTATCTATCGATCAATTGCTTGATTGATCGATAGATAGATATGCATATCTGGAAATAGAAGACCTTTATTATGCATTCAGAAATGGTTTTTATTCAAATATTTAAGTTTCAGGCATTCATGTTTAATATCAACTGTTTCATAAGCAAAAGTCCCAAGAAATGCATCTAGAAAGCTCCCTTTTGGGGAGCCTGTTGGGTACTAGTCCCACAGGTTGCAAGTAATCTTTTGTTTCCTTGTTTTTCCTCCATCATTTCCTGTTGAACATTTAATGCAAATTTCCTGGATGAGGGAAGTGTTATGTTCTCCACTTTAAATAGGGTTTCCATATTTCCAGTTTCAAAAAAAGAAGATACCTGTTGGGGAGGAGGTTGGGGGGAATCAATGTTATGCCCATGCCCTGCCTTGCTCTGCCCCTCATTCCCAAGCCACAGCCCCCCTGCCTCCAGTCCTGCTGCTGCCCCTCACTCCTGACCCAGAGTGTTCTGCCCCCCTAGACCGTGCTAGCACCCCTCACTCACAACTTCCAGGCCCCCCTTCCCTGCTGATAGCCCTCAAGCCCAATCCACATTCCCTTGCCCACCACCCAGTGCTCGTCAATTTGAAGCCACAGCCCCCTGCTTCCCCCCAGCCTTGCAGTGTCTGCCAGCTGCTCAGCCCCTGTGAGCAAGGGCACTGGCTCTGGTGCTGCTGTCCTAGCCACACAGTTTCCTGCTGCCTCCAAAGACCCCCCTCTCCCTACCCATCCTCCACTAGAGGGGCAGGCACATTTCCCCCACCTCTCCTGCTCTGCTGCAGCCCCAGAGCCTGGACAGCTTCCCCCACTGCTGGCAGGCACCCATCCCTGACACAGACACAGACACAGATGACAGTCTCCAACCCCTGCACCCATACTTACCTGCATGCAGCTGCCAGGGTTTGTTCCACCACCCTGCCTGTCTGCGTGCTGGCCCTGTGTGTGCAGAGCATACTCCCTCCACTCGACGCAGCCCCAAGCAGCTCCTTGCTAGGGCAAGCTGCAAAGTGCTGGGAAAAACTTTGATGCTCAGTAAAGCAAAATCTTGAACGTTTGTTGATATTTTAAAAAACTGCCCAGTCCAAGATGGGGAGACTGAACATGAGACCATGTCTGGGAAAACCCAGACGTATGGTAACCCTACTTTAAAAAACATGGTGCCTATTCTAATCAGCATATCATTCCAAAACTCTTTGTGAAAAGAACCATCTTTGCTTTCTGAAATGTGCTTGAAGGTTGGACTATTTCTCAGTCTTCTTGTTGGTAACAGTCGTCTTGCTGAAAGGTAGTTTGTGACTAGCAGATTTTGAGCCATGCTGTGAGAAGAAGTTTATGCTGTGTTCCAATCATAGAGTTGAAAGGGCTCATCTAGGCCCATCCCCAGTATTAACGTAGAATTCAGTATTCCTAATCCATACTAGATAGCTTCTTCTTAAAAACCTCCAAAGAAGGAGATTCCAAATCTTAGGTAGTTTGTTCTACTGTTCTACTACTCTATCAGGTAAGATCCTTTTTTAATGAGAATTACTCTAAGTCTATTTTATGGTAATTGAAGCCCATTTCCTTGTGTTCTGCCATGCACAAGAAAATGTTTCTCTATTTTATTTATGGCAGCCTTTAAAAATATTTGAATCTTAATTTCCTTTGCTTTGGAGTAAACACATCTGATTCCTGTCATTTTCTCTTGAATGGCTTGTACTGCAACATCTTTCTCATCTTCATCCTTCAATCCTATGTATTTAAATAGGGTGCCCAGAAGTAGGCACAATACTCTAGCTGAGGCCTAATCAGCACCAAACAGAGTTGTGCCATCATCCCAGGTCTTGCATAAAGTGGTTCTGTTAATGCAAGTTAGGATGGGTTATGACGTTTTTATGACAGCGTCATGCTGGGTGACTCATGTTGAATTTGTGGTTCATGATAACTCCACATCTTTCTCAGCAGTGCTTCTGCCAAGAACATTCATCCGTCATTCTGAAACTTTACTGCGGAATACTTTGTATGTCTTATGAAGTACTTTGTTATTAAACTTCAGAGTGTTAATTCTCCATAGGGTCATACCCCTGTATTTTCACTGACCACAAATGTGAAATTAGTGCAATAATGTGATAACAGTTGATTGCCAGTCTTGTAAAAGAGGAAAGGACAGCGTATTATGACAAATTGTGCACTAATGTCTTGCTGCAATATATGACCTTTTAAATGTAATTCTTGACAAGGCTTTATATAAATCTGAAGGCAGGATAGGCTGATACAAAGATTTCTGTAAGATTTAAGAAGGAAATGCTGCCTAATTTTTGCAAAGGAGGGGGAAGAAAGAGAAATGAAATAGATTAAATGTTATGTCTCCAATTAAGTAGAATAGTAACCTTTAACATAAATTGGCAATTTATCACAAGGAATAACTCTTCTTGTGAAATGTGAAAAATACCACACTTGTATATTTGCTAGAAAAAATGTTTTTTTATTTTTAGAGAAATACAAATGTACCTTGCAGACTCAGACCTTTTCTCACTGACATCCATTATAAAACTCCCATCAGCCCTCATGGATACAAAGTCAAGCCCTTGGATGAGATTAGAAATTAGTTTGACAAAAAGTAACTGCATAGATGTAATATGTCTTTTCTAAGACATTTGACTTATTGTGTGACATTGATTAAAACACTTCCTCTGTACAGTATCAAGAAAGGACACATCAAAGCTATGGTCCAACGTAACTTTCAACCACTTCAGAAGGGAAGAGGAAAAGAGAGAGATGCTGATTCAGAGTGAGCACAATCTCTTGCATGTAACTAAATGAATTAAAACTAGACAACTGAGGGCTCTCAAAAATTACTTGAAAAACTATTTTTCTTCATAGAATGGCAGTGTGCCTATTGGGTTTCTGCAGGGATCTGATTTAGGATTGGTGTTATTAGATGCTTTGATTAGTGGTTAGAAGTTAATATATCTTCATTGCAAATGATAATAAAACAATTTTATCTGGCAAACAACGATGAGTAAAGTAGTTGAACAAAGTGATGATGTGTCAATGATTGGGTCCAGGTAAGCCTTTTAACTACCCTTGCAGCAGTGGGACATTGACAGTCTTCATCCTCTGCCTTACCTGTGGTAGGTTTAGGGTGCTTTTTCTGTCTTTGGGAAATATGCCTTGGAGTTGTGTAGAAGGACAGATTGTGTAGTTTTAGGAATAGGTTAGATGAGGATTTATATGGTTTGGATGGGGATGATCCTGCTTTGAACAGCAAGTTGGACTAAATCTCTGGAGGTACTGTCCCGCTCTAGTCTTCTGTGATTTTATACAAGGTATCTTAAAATAGATAAATGCTAAGTTATTAATTTAGGAGTACAGAATGTAGGTCATTCAATATGAAGGACTGTATCCTGGAAGTGGTGATAGGATTATACAGTAGACAGGATTGTAGGGGTTATAATGGACAAGTGACTGAACTTCTCATGTAATCTTTTCACAAAAGGGCTAGATGTAGCTCCTGGACATATAATCAGGGGAGTAGGGAACAGGGGAGTAGGGAATGAATGAGTGGGGAGATGATTTAACCTCTATGTATGGCTTTGGTGAGACCTATACTGGAGTACTATATCCAGTTCTAAAGTCCACATTTTAAAATAAGCTGATTAAAATTGGAAATGGTACAAGAAGTAGCCTTGAAAGTGGATCAACAGCTAGAAAAATGCTTTACAGAATGATTCAGTGAGTTCAGTTTGTTTAGCTTATGGAAAAAAAGACTGAAAGATAACTTGATTACAGTATATACCATATTTAATCAAGAATCTCCTTGTCTTACATCTGCATACAAGCAAACCCTATTAAATACATTATCTGTCATTAAACTGCTGCCAAAAGTAGCATGTGCTCTGCAATGGAAACCAGCTATGAAGCTGATTAAATGCACCCAACACTGAGCATGACTAAAACACACGGCCCTATTGGGCAAACATTCTGATGGGAACTATTTTTATATATACAAATGTTATTAAAACAGTTATCACCTTACACTTACAAAGCTACACATATAGAACATCCTTGTTTTACCAAGAATTTGTATCACAGAAACAACTACATATCAAAAACATACAACTACATACATTAAACCCTTACATTAAACATACATCAACTTCCCACGAAAAACAAACCCTTACAGAATGTTTTTCTTCGCACACAACCCCATGAAAAACTGTGACCTCAGGAACCACCTGAACTTCTCCACCCCTCCCATCAGTTATCTCTGTTAGTTTAGTGAAACCAGCGTGTCCAGTCCTTTTTCCTCTACTTCTCTGCCTCTGATTTCTTCCTTGCCTTGATCGATGCAGTATTTCAGTTCAAGCCAGAACTGCCAGCTTGCTGGCCCAGGTTCAGGCACTCTTTCAGTGAAAGCCAGCCCCTTAAACACCCAGAGGTTTCTTACTTTCCATAAACTAGTTTTAACACATGCTAATAAAGTCCTTAATAAGAGTTAATGAGGTAATTTTGGTACAAGCCTATATCCCATGGTAATGACATAGTTTGGCGACACTCAGAAAGCAGTGGACCCTATCCCACACCCCCTTTGCATATGTACACACCCAGAACACATGTCCCACTGTTTTTTCTTCCCCACACCTCTCCCTTGGGCACCTTGATGAGCTCATCAAGCCCCATATGTATTGCATTCGCCTCACCAGCAAGATATTTCTTGCAACCATCCAAGCTAGGTCAGTATGTTCACCTTTTTAGTTGTTTATCTGCCACCACTCCCCACACCTTCTTTACTTCTCTTGCTTTGAAGTTTCCCACTGGCAACATCCTGTCTCTCTCCCTTACGGTTTTCATCAGTTTCTTATAATCCTTCAGGACCTCCAGCCCTACCTTCCTGATTCTATACCTCTATGAATCCTTTCATCCTGGTGTAATGTATCAGTGATTACCATGCCCATGGGCTCTTCAAAGAGGTTTGATATACTCCCCATTTCCTCAAAATTGCAGCTGCGTGAAATCAAGTGATAGTGCTGCTTTCCCTCTCCCTCCGTTACCACCTTGCATATTGTGCTTACATACTTCGCATAGATGAACTTCAAGTCCCATCCCCCCCATTTCTCTTGCCTTGTACAGTTCAGCTCCAGCCAAACTTCCTCTCTTGGCATTCCAGAAGAACACACGCATTTCCCTCGGTACTTCTGCTATCCGCTGCCACACTGGTGGGACTGCAATTCCCATATATAAAATAATCAGCATTAGTGCAGCTTTAAATGCTGCCACTTTTCTGGCAAAGGATAGTGTCCTTTTCCCTTCTGGCGTCCATAGGGATCTGTAACACTGATTTCTCTCTCTCTTATTTGAAGGCCCAACTTCTCCAAGTCCCCATGCCCATTATATGGTGTCTTCTGATCTATTTAGTTTAGCCTCTGCCACTTCTGCATACTCTGATGTATGCTTTAGCACCCTTTCCATTGAAAGTCTATCTCTAACTACTTCATTTATACCATTCATGTATAGTATGCATTTTACCTCTCCCCGTCTCGGTATCTTTACTTTGCTTAGATATTGTCTTGTCTTATTCTCTGTGCTACTAGGTCCATGCCACACACAAATAGTATTGGTAATGGGGCATCCCTGTCTCACCCTTGTATGGAGTTTAAAGGCCCCACTTAGGTGCCCATTAATTTGGACTTGACCTACTGCTTCACTGTACAATAACATGTTATCTAACATACATTTCTCTGCGAACCCCATTTTTCCTAGCACCTCAAATATGTAATCATGATCCACTCTGTCATATGCCCTTTCTAAATCTAAGTTTGCTTTAACAGTACTTGTTTTCTTTTCTTGGATGTGGGGCAGTGCATCTATAATCACTTTGGTGATCCTTTTACCTGGTACTGAACATACTTGGTTTTCATGTATTATTTTTTGGAGGTCTTTTCTCATCCTCAAAGCCAGCATCTTGACCATTAATTTATAGTGTAATCTGTCTCCAGTGTTTTAGGAGTTCCTTCTCCCCTTTCTTGAGTAAGATCACAACACCTCTTGGAAAAATGTTTCCCTGCCTCTCCTGTTTCCACTATTTCCATGAAAATGTCCACTATATCCCTCCCTATCATTTTCCAAAACTTCTTGTAAAATTTCATATGCAGTCCATCTGCTTCTGGTGACTTCCCTCTTTTAAGGGTTTTTAAACACTCCTCCACTTTCTTATCTTTTCTTCCATCTTTTTTGCCACCTCCTCCTCTACTTTCTCTTCAATCTCTTTTAAGAAATTGCCTGTCTGTTTCTTTTTTCTGGTATATCTCTTCGGAAAATCTTCTTGTCACTTCCAACACCTCCTCCTGCTTTTCTACATGGGCACCACCTTCTTTCTGCATTGCTTTAAGCTGTCCTTTTGCCGCCTTCACTCGAGCTGAAAAGTATCAGAACTGTTCTTCATTTTTTCCCACCTAGGGTGCTTGTGCTAAGAATATTTTCTCTCTCATCTTTCATTTAAACCAGGTTTCTAACCCCAGCCTTGTTTCTTCTAGCTCTTCTCATACCGGTCTTCCTTCTGCAGCTTCCTTTAGCAGCTCCTGCATCACATTTTGCACCTTTCTTAGCTATGTCATTCTTCTCCCTGTGCATCTTCAGCCTTCCTTCCTGAAGAATTATCCTATCCTCTTCTTCATCATCATCCACCATTCTCTGTTACTTCCAAAATATTTATTCTGTGTTCACCACCCATCATACTGTCTTGTGTACATTTGACATATCTCTTCATCTTGTAACAGCTGCACATTTAACTTCCACAGTCCCTTCCTCTCATGGCTCTCTTACTAAAACTCATTTACACTTCAACATCCAGTGATCACTAAAAGCCATATATATGTTTTCTTCTTTATCCCTATTTCTTTGATACAACCACAAGGCTCGTTCTTGATTGTTTCTTTTCACTGGGAAAGAAATTTTCTCCCCCTGCCCACACATCTCTTAGTGACTCTTCTTTTATTATATTTGTTAATAGTCTGGATGAGCTGTCCAAAGCTCCTTTTCCTCTCTTTCCTGTTTTGGCACCCACTTCGATTATACAGTTGAAATCTCCTGTTTTCATGTTCTGACCATGCAAACCACTAGCTTTCTAAGCAGTGCATTCCTTCCCTCCCTCTCTGGTAATTTTCAATACACATTGACGATTTCTAATTCTGTTTCTCTGACTTGTAGTATCATTCATTGCAATCTGCTACTGTTGGCAACTTCTACCTGTTTTGGTCTCAGCTCTGGCTTCTTAAATAATATCGCTACCCCTGCTGCTTTGTTTTCATTTGTCCCTGACCACCAAGATGGTCCCCATCTCCGTCTTTTCTTAAAGCATTTATAATCCCTCTCCCCTGGTGTACCACATTCTTGAAGCCAGATTTTATCTGCCCTTATTTCATTCAACATTGGTTCTCCCATCTTTTCCTTGTTAAGATACTCCTGACATTAGACAAAATTATTGTCAATGCCATTTATGCTGGTTTTAAAATGAGTGCACCTGTCTCTTTAATGTTTGAGCTGAATGTGCCTGTCCCTTTAAAGGTTTTCTGTGCCACTGTTCAGGGTGGTAGACTCCTCTTCCCCCCCCCCCATGCGCGCACGCACACCCCTCTTTCTGTCACCTTTGCAAGCTGCTAGATTGCTTTCACATTTGGGAAGGCTTTCTTACTCCCACCTCCCTGCCGCTTCCTGCCTTCTGGTCTCCACTCTGGGGTGGAGTCCAGAGGTGTTAGCAGGCTCTCTGGCTCTTCCTCCAACCTCTGATCTCCCTCATTATCAGGTTTCTTCTTCATGGCCTTCAGCACCTGTGTTTCCTTTCTTTTCCAGGCTTTTCTCTCTGGTTCTTTTGCTTGCTTCATCTCTGTTTATGTTGTCTGTAGGATGTGTTTTTTCATCTCTACCCCACCTCCATGTCTGAGCTGTTTGCTGTTCTCACCTTCCCTTCCATTCCAGCTCCTATCTTCTCCAGTGCTGCCTCAGTCACAAAAATGTCACCCCTCTCCTTCTCGGTTTCACCCTCCTGTGGGGTTTCTTCCACCATTTCTACCGCAGTTTCTGATTTCTCCTCTTCTCTGCTCTCCTCCTCCGGGTTTTGCTTTTCCTCAGGGGGGTCTGACTATATTTGCAAAAGCTTTGGGGCATCTGCAATACAAGTGTCCTTTTTCTTTACTAATAGTGCATTTTGGGGACTCCTGACACTGCTGCTCTATGCCCCATCCCTTCATATCTGTAGCACGCTGTGAGGGGGTTGCCCTTGATGCATTATAAAACCCTGATGTGCCCTTATCTGGATCACTGACTGGAGGTGTAGCACCCTACCTGGGCTCCACTCATATGCTTGTAACACTACTCATACCCTCCACAACTCAGTCTGATACCATATTTGTCCTTTACTTTCTCTACCAACGTTAGCCTTTGGATGCACTTTTCCATCCATCTTTCTATACTTTCTGCATTTAGTACATTGGTGTGCATTTGGACCATACTCACTCTTTCTTTTGACCTTTCCCCTGCTATGAATTTTATCCCATTTAATTCCTCCCTCTCATGTTTCTCTGCATATTTCTTCCAAAAATTCTCATACCCTTCTCCACCCCAGTAAGTCAGTTTCCAAGTCTTTCAGTATGAGAAATCAGTAAGGCTGCCAAGGTGCTCTGTCTACATCTCCAAAGTCTCAAACAGTACCTTTTCCAGGCAATTGTATCTGTTTAGGTTAGAGCAATCCATCTGAATAAGATATATGGTAGTGCCCATTGCCCATGGTTCCCCTTGGTCCAACTCGTTAAGGTCATGGTGAGCCACTACACTGAATACATTTAAACTTTTGCTTTATTCCCACAGCTCAGTTGTACCTTTCTTTTCCATTACAATTATTTCTGTTTCTTCACCAGCCTTAAATGTCTGGTGAACATCACCAAACAGAACCCAAAATAGTTCACTCAGAATCCTACAATCAACCCCTCTCTCAGCTGTCTCATATGATTAGTGTGTCCCCACCCTCAGTGTGGTGGAGCCAGACCAGGTTGCCCTGTGTCTCATTTGCATATATATTTCTGGAGGATCCCAGGACTCGTGATAAGAATATCCAGTTTCAGTCATGAGCGGGGGGCTAGTTAGCACATGGCTCCTTTGTGCGGGGTATCTGGAATACCCCCACATTGTTGAACAGCATGGTCACCATGGCTAGAAACACCGTTGACTCTGCTGGGGCTTGGCCCAGTGAACACCATGGTAAATGAAAAATCTTTTGGCTTTGGACTTGTCATGCATCTACACGTGCAATTAATGTGAAACAATTAACTGTGACACATATCATGCTAGATTTTTTTGCTCCTGGATGTTGCATTGATATGTGCACCAGGGACTGCAGGACATTGAGCTGGGTTGGAGCAGCCCTTGCTGGCAGGGGGCCCCAGGTGGTCACCCTGCCTGTCCGGAGCTCCTCCCACTCAGCTCAGTGTGGGGTGGAAGGGCTGGCTGGGGCATGAGGGTGCTACTGCACTGAGACACTCCCTGCACTGAAGCACTGTCATGTCCCAGCCAGCCCTGTCAGTGTCTACACATGCGTTGTTGTGCAGTAAATAATGCTGCTGCAGGATAGTACTTGTATTTATAAGTACCTGCATTTATAAGAACCTACGGCAGCATTTAATAGTTTACTGTGGCTTAATAAAGTAAGGAGACTTTACTGTGGAGCTAATTAGGCAACTTGCATCAATTCTGAATTAAATAAGTCTATAGGTATCTGCCTTTATGCAAATTATTATAGGAACATTTTGGTATGTTTATTTCAAAGTCAGTGTTTTCACATTTGCCCCTCATTTCCATGTGCTTAGGGAGAGCAGGTCTGACAACAAGGAGGTGGGAGAAAGGGTCTGAAGGGGGAAGAAGTTGAAGTAGGGGCAGAGGGCATGTCTGACTCCCATGTTTATTTTCCCAGCTGTAGCAGTGGGAGGGGGACAAATTCAAGGCAAACTTCCAAAAATTAAATGTGGACAACTATAACAAATTTCAAAATTTTCCATATGTAGAATCTGATTATTGTGAAAGGCATCTTATATTCAAGAAAGTATGGTACATACTTTATCAGAAAGAAGACATAAGTTATA
>NW_017728918.1:105529198-105581028 GCF_001723895.1 Crocodylus porosus | reverse complement strand
CTAGACAAATTCAAATAAAAGGTTAGCACAAAATTTTAGAAGAGGTAATTTACCACTGGAGCAAATTGTCAAGGCAACTGGTGGAATCTTTGTTTCTTAATGTTGTCATATCTACAGAGGAGGTCAAGTAAGATGATTTTAGTGGTCCCTCATGGCTTTATCTTTGAATTTATAACAATCATTTCTTTTGTCTAGTTTGAAACTGTTATGCACTACTGGAGATCAGTATATTCTGTTGAGATTTTCCTCTTATTAGGTTGTAACGAAGGTATTTAGAGAAATATTTAATAAGCTTACAGTAACTGAAAGAGAGATATTTCACTGTGTCCACTGAAGACAGGAATTGGATGAATAGATTTTCAAAATCCTTTTACTACTGATTATATGACTCACTATTATGTTTCACTAGTGGAGATGGGCATAAACTTAGTTTATGCCTTTGTTTTGAAACTTGTCTGTCTAACAACCTGTTGACCCAGAGAGTTCTAATGAATGGATCTGTGTCATCTTGGTGAGAAGTGGCCAGTGGTACCTCTCAGGGGTTGGTGGTTGGTCCCATGCTTTTCAATATCTTTATCAAGGATTTGGATATGGGGGTGAAGAACTCAATGATTAACTTCACAGATGACACCAAGTTATGGGGAAGCATGGTCATGCTTGAAGATAGGCTGCAGGTACAGGCAGACCTAGACGGGCTAGAAAGCTGGGCAGATCAGAATCTGCTGAAGTTCAATACTGAGAAATGTAAAGTACTCCACCTGGGGACAACCCCCCCTGCCCTCCCCACACACCCCTACAGGCTTGGCAACACCAAACTTACCAGCACCATGAATAAAAGGGACATGGGGGTAATAATAGACCACAGTATGAATATGAGCCAGCGGTGCGATGCTGTAGCCAACAGGGCAAATGATACCCTGGCATGCTGTCACAGGAGCACTGAGGTGCCCTGTTCCTAAGTAATGGAGAAGGGGAGCTGCCAATCTCCAGGGGCAGCTCAGGTGCCGGTTGCTGCGGCAACCGGGTGGGCCATGTGACCGAAGGGGGCAGCGCCAGGCCTTTATAAACAGCCCAGGCGGGAGCCCAGGAAGTGGTTCCCTTCTGGCGGCCGCAGGAGCAGGAGCTCTGCGGGAGAACTGAGCAGATGCGGTTAATGGTTGCAGCCTGAACACCCGGACCGGCTGTATGAGGATACAGGGTAGAGAGAACCCTAAAGGAGGTATTGAGGAGGGCCAGCGTGGCATGGAGTTTATACTATAAGCCAGGAGGCTTCTTGTTGTTATGTTGCAGCTGTTTGGCTTATGGTTTAGTTATTGAGACACGGTGGACCAGGTGAAGCTATAAGGGGCGGAGGAGGCCTCATAGGGATCCCGCAGTAGCGTGGGAAGGGGTCCTGGTGCCGTAGAGGGCGCAGCTTTGATAGGGGGCAGCGGGAAGCCCCAGAGCAAGACACCGGAGGACCGGGTGAGGCTGTAGGGGCGTGAGGAGGCCTCACGGGATCTCCCCAGCTGTGTGGGGGTTCCCAGTGCCCTGTGTGGGCAACAGAGTGGTGCCTGGGGCGGCACCGCTATTCAGTGCTGAGGCGGCACAGCGGGTAGTGAAGGCTAGTGAGAGGCCCGAGCAGTGCAGAGGACCCCGCTCAAGAAGCTGAGCACCAGAGTGAAGCCTGTAGGGACTCATGTTGGGCTCCAGGTGTGGAAGCCACATGAGTGGAAGCCTAGGGTGGGTGCTGCAAAGACGATTAGCCTGGTGAGGGCAACCCAGGGGCTATTTAGGGCCTGGAGAAGGTGCCGGGAAGCCGTGGGAGCGGGCACGTGTTGAAGAGAGGCCCCAGGCAGGTCACGTACAGTATAAAGCCACCCCAAGGGGCGGCATGTACGATTGACAGCCACCCCAAGACGGGTGCGGTCAAAAGGGGTTCCAGAGGGCTTCCGCAGCAATAGGAATCCCAAGGAACCAGAGGGGCCAGGTAAGGCTCCGGCCTCCTGAGCCTAACTGGACTCGCATCATTGACAGGACCCAGTGGGCCTAGAGGGGCCAGGTAGGGCTTAGGTCGCCTGAGCCTAATTGGACTACCATTATTGACAGGACCCAGAGGGGCCAGGTAAGGCTTAGGTCGCCTGAGCCTAATTTGACAATTGATTCAGATAATGAATACGGAGAACTAATACAGATTGCGGAGGGGCGCCAGAGAAGGGCGCTGGTTTTGGGCCAAGCCCAGGGGCGCCAGGTAGGGCGCAGAAGGTTAAGGACCAGATAACGTCCAGGAAGAGCTGCGAGGCTTGGGGTGTGCTAAAGGGGAGGTAGGAGGCACGCATTGCCCATAAGGCAGGGGTGCACTGAGGCACCCACTCGGGACAGGGAATAGTATTAGCGCGGTGTCCAGGGCGATAAGAGGCAGCCTCCCATATTGAACCTTATAACATCAAAGAAGTGGCCGGCGAGTAGAGGGTGCTGGATTGCCTGATTGACACAGCAGGGGGCGCTAGCGAGATCACGGCTGCTCCTAGGCCCCACCTGTGACACATGCATCAATTGATGTGTCTCCAGGAAAACTAGGGAAGTGATTCTTCCACTCTACTCAGCACTGGTGAAACCACAGCTGGAGTACTGCATCCAGTACTGGGCACTGCACTTCACCATGGACGTGGTAAAGCTCAGCAGAGTCCAGAGAAGGGCCCCCAGTATGATCAGAGACTTGCATGGCAAGCTATATGAGGAAAAGCTGAGGGACCTGGGACTCTTCAGCCTGAAAAGACGAAGGCTGAGAGGGAACTTGATAGCAGCGTACCACTACATCAGGAGGATGCATCAAGGGCTTGTTGCACATCCATTCACCAGGGCACCCTTGGGGATAACCAGGAGTAATGGTCACAAATTCCTGGAAGACCATTTCAGGCTCAACATTAGGAAAAACTTCTTCACAGTCAGGGTGTCCAGACTCTGGAATAAGCTCCCTCCAGAGGTGGTGCAATCGCCTACCCTGGAAATCTTCAGGAGGAGACTGGATGGTCATGTGACTCCCAGTTGTTTTTCTTGCCTGGTGTAGGGAGGCTGGACCCGATGATCCCCCGAGGTCCCTTCCAGCCTTGCAATCTATGAAAGTTGCTTTTGATAATGGGGATGTTACAGAAGAAGCAAGTTGTTCTGGATGTTTCCCGTGGCAAAATTGCCTCTTATCTTGCCTGTGTTTAGTTTTAGCCATCTGCTCGTCATCCAGGTGCCAATCTTTGCTGGGCACCCGGAAAGCTGAGAGATGGTGCTATTTACATTTGACTTAATGGAAATGTGTTTCAACAACAAATCTGGTTTCTGAGTATCTTCGTCTCGATGGTCAATGATATGAAGGAGAGGACTGAACATTTTTGGATGGGTACAGATAAGGGGTTTTGAAGTGAGTGAACAGTAGCCAATAACAGTGTTCTGGGGTGAATATGAAAAAAACAAAAAAAAGACTTGAGGCATTTCCACTGATCTCTGCAGGTTCATATGTCTTAGAATTTAATTAGTTTATGAACAGCTGTCATTACTTGCCATAGAGAGGTCCAAGCTGGACAAAATTCTCTTAGCTGTGGAGAATACCAAAGTTTTCCCTTGGCATCATATCCTGGACTGGAGACAGGCATCTCATCTGGTAGGTGAAATTAGAAACTTTGTAATAACCTCTTAATTAGCTTGCTTAGAAAAAAGTTTGGAACATGGATACCCAATATAACCAATGAGAGAGAGTTAGCTGTTTTAGTCTGAAGTCAGGCGGCAGGCAGATCAGGGTGGTACCTTAAAGTTTATCTTGTTCAGAAAACCGTAAACTTTCATAGGCTACATTTGGGTAAATCTACAAAAGTTTGTGTTTATGAATGGGTTAGTCTTTAAGGTGCTCTGATACATTCTAATTAGAACACAGATTAATTGAGTCTGCTGCATGTTCTAATTGGAACTCTCTAGCATCACCACAATATCGCATGTATAAGCCCTTGCAGGTTAAGAATGGCTGCTGGGGTACTTTAACTAAAGCTTGTCAAATGAGCTTTAGTTAAAACATCTCACAGCCATTTTTAACCTTGCAGGGGCTTAATACACGTGATGCTGTGGCATTTTAATAAGAGTGGCTGTCCAGGAGCCATTCTAATTAAAAACTCCCGTGCCAAGGTTCCCTCTAAGCACTGTGACTGTGCGGAGCTGTGCACACACAAAAAAATCTTGCTGCGCATTAACTTTTTAATGCCATGCACCCACCCAGAGAGGAGCTGGGCTGTGGCTTCCTAGAAACCTAGAGCGCGGTGGAGGCACTGGGGCACAAATTACAGTGTGGCCACACTCCACTCCTCACCATGCTGGCATCCCCGCAGGGAGAGAGAGCGGTGCAGGGCAGGCAGTGGCTCCTCCTCAAGGCAAGGCAGGGGTGGCGACAGGAGCTGGGGCAGAACTGGGTACCTCAGTGGCTCTGGGGAACTACTCTGCTCCCCAGCCCCCTTGGGCAAGCTTTGCGCCGAGCCCCAACACCATGTGCCTCCTTGCTGCCTGGTCTGCCCAGTGGCAGGACACACATGGCTCCCCGCTGCTTTCAAAGGCTATGGAGGCAGTATTGATCATTTTTGAAAGAGTGATGAAATCTGCTAGATAGGACAGACCAGGCATACCTTCACTGTTTCACAGTACCTGAGAGCTTTACAGAATATATTAAATGATGTGATTTATGTCTGATACATGAAATCCATTCTTTTTTGCATGCTATCCTCAGGTGGAGAATTATACATAAACTTTTCTGTTTTGGTAGGGTTTTATATTTTAATTTTTTAAAAATAAAATATAAACCATATATAGATTAGTACTTCAAGATTCTTTTCTCCAAAATAATGTTGTGGGAATAATTTGTTCAGCACACCGAAAGGGGGAGACTAGACCAATTCAGGACCGGACCAAAACAGCACGCTCACAGACCAAAGCAGTGTGCTCATGGCCCAGAGCGGTGTGCTCACGGACCGCTATGCCTTAGAGGGAACATTGCTCCCACCCCCCACTCCCTAGCATGTGTATAGGCACCCTGTGTTGCCACCCTGCCCTGCCTTCTGCCTAATAAGCAGGGATCCTGGTTTTCTCTGACAACTCCCCCCCCAAAACAACCCAATTTGGGGGTTAAAAAAGGTAACCCCAAATCCACCTTTTTCCATGATCAAAATGAAACACCGCTATATATCTATGTATTAGTGGTGTTTCATTTTAATAATGGAAGAATGTAGAGTTTGGGTTACATTTTTTAACCCCAAAATTGGGGATATTTTTAAATTGGAGAAAACCAGGATCCCCGCTAAAAAGCAATAGTTTCTTTAGTTTTGCTTAGAGGATTGTATGCTTTAGGCAGAATGATAGAAAACACATTTCATATGGTCATAGTCTTTCTGAATAATGTCACTAGAATTCACAATAGTCTATTGAATATAAAATATATTTTAAGTTGAAGGTCTCTTAATCTAAAGGCTTGAATTATTTCTTTAAGGAATGTGAATGAACACTGTGTTTGCCAAAGTATAATCATTGAAGTGTGAACTTTATGTTAGGTTCAAGAGAAATTATGAAAATTCTGAACTAAAAATGCTGTCAGTAAATCAATATGAATGTAAAAATCCCTGTGCATGTAAAATTGTGTTTTTATTTGCATTAAGCACTTTGAAATGTCAGCAGTGTAAAAAGACAGGAATCACCTTTGTAGCTTGCTGAAGGAAATGAATAGACTGCCAGTTGCCCCAAAATGTTTCACTTCTGTTACTGGCATAGATGCTTATAGATGATTCTGCTCCAGGAAACATTCATGTGGAACTTGCTTATTTGAGCATGTGCATCTGAAGAGAAAAATTGGCCTTTTGTAAGGAAGACAGATCTTCAGGCCCTGACTGCTAAATATTATAGAACAAATTAAAGGATATTTCCTTAGCTCTAGTGGCATTTTCTTAAGTAGAGGATAAAAGTGGAGTGAGAGTTAAATTTATACAGTAACAGAATAACTCAAGCTGCTGCTGAGGAAGCAGCTTACAAGAAATAATGGAGATGAATATGCAGTGGAGTTCATTCATCTGCATTGGAACAAAGGGGATGAATTACAAATTTTGGGAAATTATAAATGTTTTCCATGGCTAGGGTGACTATACACCCTGGTTTGGCCAGGACAATCCCAGATTTCATAGGCCATCCTGGTGCCTGGGCTCAGGCACCTGCACAGGGTGAGCTGGGATGGGTGACTGTGCCCAAAAGTTTGCTAAGAACTTTTTTCCAACTACTCCCTTTGTCTAATAAGATCTTGCATCTACCCAAAGAGCCTTGCCTGTCTGCCACTGGCAGCCTGTTGCTGCAGCTGCTGCTGAGGCCCAAGCTGCACTGTGTGGCCATGCAGCCACCTCAAACTGCTGGAGCCCGGAGGGCCTGGCATAGGGATCACTCCCAGCCGAATCCAGTCTGCATGAAGAGAATGGAGCCTGGCTGAAGGGAGTGAGCCATGCTATCCCTCCCAGTCCCACTCCATCATCGGGGCTCCCAGGAGTCATGCGGTTGGGGCTGTGTTTGTGCAAGTGTGCGCATCTGCATAGGTTCAAGGGTGCAGAAGCACAGGCTGGACATGGATGAATGGGGGTGTGTGTATCCACAGCTCCTGCCCTCCCTGGGTGTCAGCAACCCTGTCAGCCCCTGGCAGGGATCAGCTCCCCCCCGTGCTGATTCTAGCCCTGGTGCAGAGTGGTGTCAAAGCTGCCCTCAGAGCAGCCAGTTGGCAACCCCTGCGCCTGCAGCACCCCTGTCTCTCCCTTCTCTATGCAGCATATCCCAGGGTAGCCCCCAGCCTCGCACCTTGGAGGTGCCCACTGAGCCAAGCTAAGCATCCCTACATTGCAGCACCCGTCTCTTGCCAGAGGTCCCATGTGTGCCCTGCAACTCCTGGGGCCAGGGTGGATCCTGGTGGGTCCCTCGAGGGCAGCCAAATTACAGCAGTGTCTAGTTCTCTCCCCCTCCCGCCATGAGCTGCAGGCTGGCCTCCAAGCTGTGGCTGCAGCAGCAGCACATGCTCCTGTGAGCAGGGCTGCAAGCACAGCCCTGGACTGCTGTTCCCCCCAGGGCTGCACCAGGCTCAGTCCCTGCAAGGGGCTCCCCCCTGACTGTCCACAATACCTTCCCGCTGTAGTCCTACTCTGCTGCTCTCTGCCCACTTGCATGTCTCCGTGCCACCATGGAGTGAGTACCCTGCTGCCTACCCTTCACCACTATGTGCACACATGCATGTGACACCCCTTGTGCCTGATTTCCCTGCAAATAATATGGTCATCCTATGCATGACAAACATGCAGAGTAGAAAAAAACATGAATATAAAATGTCCTGGCACTGTTGCCAGAGAAAACCTGAGGCATTATCTGCTAGGAAGGAACAGGTTAATGGTTGCATGGAGTGAGGTGGGACAAATGATATAAATTTTTGGCCTCAAACTTGTGGCCCTTGCAATAACCATGTGAGTGTGAGTTCTTCTGTCCTGATCCCTGGCTGCATCATCTTCTGCCCTTCGTGTCTGTGGTTCATTGGTCTACAGCTGCTCATGAGACACTTAGGCTGCTTGCAGATGTTCAAAAAAGCCTCAAAAAGGAGCTTTACTTTAAACTTGGCACATTTCCGCACTAAGCCTCACAGTAGCCCAGAAGCGGTAGTTCCTTAGTTGGATCCAGCTCACCCAACATCAGTAAAGATCAGGCACTTTAGTGGGGCTTTTTTTGGTGCTTTTATTTAATAGCTGAGTGAATCAGCTTTAGGTAAAAGCCCTCCAAAAGCCTGTTGAAGTGCCTGATCTATGCAGACTCTGCAGAGCCAGGTCAAAGTAGTGCACAGCTTCTTTCAGGAAAGGACACTTTATTTTTTTGGTTTTCTTAAGGTCTGCAAGCAGCCTTACTGCTCAAGAAAAGAGTATATGCTTTGAATGTAGAGATGCTTCTCCCTAAATGACATGAAGCTATTTCATAGGTTTGAGCATTGGAGAGGAGTATGCTGCAAAGACTTTTTACTGGAGATGTGCTTTACTTTGTGTGTAACTTCTATTGATTTGGCTTGCCTTGCTAACTCACAGTGGATAGGAAGGTAGGGTCATGTTATATCTTTAATGAAGCTAGATAAAAACAGTGAGAAGTAATTAGCTGTGTTAGTCTGCAGTCAGGCAGAAGGCAAAGTAGAGGTGCACCTTTATAGACTAATTAAATTAGAGATGCATAAGTTTCTGCAAGCCACAGCTGACTTCATCAAATGCTATGCATTGGACAGGTGGCATTATCAAGTTTTTTACTAGCCCCTTGATGGCAAATTTAGCAACTTGTGGGAGAGGGGAGAGTTTTGTGTGAAAGTTTCCTTTGCCAGCATACATGATGAGGCAAATGTGGTGATGCTCAAAACCAGAATTGTAGGCAGCCATGGAAATCAAAACAAATATGGAAATAGGATTCCTTTGTAATCGTATGTGATCTTGGTGGTAGTATTG
Source organism: Crocodylus porosus (assembly GCF_001723895.1). Taxonomy (NCBI): domain Eukaryota; kingdom Metazoa; phylum Chordata; order Crocodylia; family Crocodylidae; genus Crocodylus; species Crocodylus porosus. Next base: position 105,572,527 of record NW_017728918.1, on the reverse strand, counting down.
TGTCTAAACACAGACGAGATGAAACTTAGATGGAAATGACTGTAATATGGATCTGAGTAGCTGCAAGGTTCTTAAGAGTATTGAACTGGAATGAACCAAATGCACTTAGTTTAATTAACTGAGGTAACTAAATGCAGGGTATATTAGTAATGGAGAAAATTACCTACCTAAGAAAACCTGAGACAAATAGGCTTTTTCTACCATGATTGAGAGGAAATTATTTCTAAATATAAATAATATTTTATTTTTCCATTGCTTATGATTTTTTTCCCTTACGTGCGTCAGGGACTTGAACCCCAACTTCCCAGGTCCGTTGTCTGACCGCAAGAGACAGGCAACACCAGCAAGGTCTTATCTTAAAGCTCTTTATTGAAGCATGCATACAACAACAAAGAGCAGCCCGTCTCCTCCAAGAACCAGCCCCCCTTGATAATAAGTAAGCAAGTTTATATAGACAGTTTTGCGTCACAGATTCTACACTTAATTGACTCAACCTCTATGGTTAGTTAAAAACTTCTAGTGTGCATGACACGATACGCGTGTAGGTGGGAATTTCCCACTGTAAAAGAAAGCAAGATATCAGGTTAGTGTGAGAAAACTTCTAATTAGTTCAGACTGGCTTTTGGCTACATACTTGTTTTGATATGCTAAATCAGGGAGGAAGATTGCATCTTTGATTGTTTCAGCTGTGGCTCTGAAGCACTGAATCTGCTTTGCAGATTTATCTATGGTCTTGTTAATTTCTACAGCTACACAATAACAGGCTTTGAGCAGTTCTTACACATAAGCATCTTCCTTATCATCAAATATGCAACTTTCTTTTCAGCACTGTTACTTATGCTAGTGGGTTCAAGGTAGGTTCAGTTTGTACCATCCCTATTTATCAACTCACGTTCCAAATGTCATCCTGCATACAGAGAGTTCAGAATTATCCTGTTTATGGCCTCTCAGCAGTATTTTTCTTTGTTGGCTTTTGGGCCTGCTCTCAAACATCATATATATCACGTGGAAGGGAAAAGGGGAATACAATACTTTTACAAGTGTATGTGTAGGTCCCACAGACCAGTGTAGGTTGCATGCATCTCTCCAAGTACTGAGTAACCCTTGTGCCCAATCCACAGAGAACGAGTCTTCCCCAGATATATGTAGCCTGATGCTGATATCAGAGAAACATCCCTAGTGTGTCAGCCAAGATGTCAGCCATTATATGTGCACACATTGGAAAGCCTGATAAATACATGTTGATGTATTAATAGTGCACTAGGGCAGGGATACCAAACTTGCTAACACCTTGATCGTAACGGAGAGATCCTTCCTTCTTGTTCATAACTGTGCAGATTGCCTTCTTTCCGTTTGTGATATCTCAACCTCTCAGAGGCAGAAGCACAGTAAATTACTTAGAAAAGTATTTCATGCACTTTTAGTTTCTTGTAATGCTGTTTTTAATGCTTTTTAACTGCAACTGGAAACGAGGAGAAAAATTACTGTAGTACTGATGACCACTGCCCTGTGCTCTGCTGACCAAAATTCTAGAATGGTTGTGTCCAGAATATTTGTCATACAGTGTGTTCTTCAGGTGCCAGCACAAGCCCTGGCTCTACAAAAGTCTCTGCAAGTGAGTTTTGCAATATTTTGGCATTGATTTAGCTTTCACTGACAGCTAAGAATACTATGTGAGAGAATGGGCCTGGGTTTGTGGATCTCTTTGTAGGATTGATGATATTTCATCACCAGACATGACTCCAGTTAGCCTACTTATAATTAAACAGTTGTTAGCCTAGCTATAATTGAAAATATCATTCCAGGAGATCAATTTTTCCTCAAATGAACATGGTTTTTGAAACCAATATAACACAGTAAAAGCAGAGACTGCGCCGTACTCGCACTCTGGATAACAATGTTTTAAACTTTAAAGAAGTTCAGGTTCAAATTTGAATCCAGATTTAAATGTCATGAAGTGTGTCTACCTGTTTAAAATGTTAAAAATATATTTTGTTTTTTCCCAATTTCTGAAGTCATGCACTTTCTAAAAGTCAAACATTTTTTGCTTGCTCTCCATTTAGGCAAATCTTTCCTCTTCATTTAGGTACCATCTCATAAATCCAATCACAAATTGTCCTGTTGGCTCCATGTTTTCACAAATAGATCATTTTCTCCATTACAAATAAAGCCCACAGTCAATTATCCCAATTAATTAAATGAGGTGCATTTGATTTATAACAGTCCACTGCTAATGAGTGCCTCATAGCTACTCATATGCATTAATATACTGTTTCATGCCAACCTGAATTTTCTTTCTGTAGTTACATCTAATAATAATATTAGCAGGATCACAAAGAAGTTCTATTCCTAAAATAGGTTTGATTTCCATGATGATGTTTTGTTCCTGTCTTTTATTTGGAATAATTGCCCATTTATTATTTTCCGCTTATATATGTCATTTAACTCCATGGAATTAACATTGTTCTTTTCTGTGTAGTTAAAGAGCCATTTGAGTTACACTGTGCGGTGTTCAGCAACCCTTCCTATCATGTTTTTCCTTTAATCTCTTTCTGCCCCAGCCTACATTGGGATTCTTTGAGTTTTTAAGTGTAAAGGCATAAAATTAATATTTCAGACAATAAACATTGCTAATTTAGGAATTTAAGGCTCAGCTCTGTTTCCAGTGGGAGATTTGATGCCATCGAGATAGAATTGGGTGTCTAGTATTGTAGCCTAAGAATTAGTTGGTGGTTATGTTCTGTGGAGGACTGGTCAAGAGGGACTGATGCAGGTCTGAGAGAGGGGGCTAGAATATGCTGATTCTAAAATAGACCCACAGGTATTCTTTGATGCAATTCATCCCAATGAAGATGCCTCACACAACAGCCTTTACAATGCCTAAATCCCTGTCTTTTAAGGGCACAGTGTGTTTTCATTTGTACCTGGAGACTTTTGTAGGTTCCCAGCCGGCGAGTTCCCTCAGTTATCTGAACCCCATTAGAAGGTACTCCACCCACAAAAGCCATTTCAATTGCTGAATTTGGGTACGTGAAACCACAGTACCTTGTGAGGAATTATATGTGCTAACCTCTATTTTTCAGAAGTGAAACAATACATACTGTTCATTTTGATATGGTTTCTCATTATGTATAAGTATAGTAAAGGTTTAAAGAGAAGAGTTTTTATACAAAACCAACAGTTTAGAAGTTAGTAAAACAAAGCTGCCATTCAGATAATCAAAGGATTGGACAACTCAAGGTGAACTGTAGTAAGGATGCTCTTAAAAGAGACAAATCTGGCAAAATGCAGGACAAAGTACTTCACCTCAATTCTTTGCTTTTATGCAGTCCTGTTACAGTGAATCTGAAAAAACTCCTGGGGCAAGACATTGTGACAGGAGCCCATAACCGTTGGATTACAGTGTTGCATGTTATCAGAAGTGGCTTGATGGGATCATTTGAAAGCATTGACAGAGGTCTCAGTTCAAAATAAATATATTGCTGTGGAGAAATTGCAGGCATTATTAGGGAAAAGGCAGCCAGGTGCCCTGGTATGAAAGCAACCCTAATTGCTAGTTTCATGGAGAGGCATTGATGGATAGATGCTTCACAGCAGACTGAATTTCATTTTTTCTGTCTAATGCACGGCCCAATGAAGACAATATGAATCTCTCTGTCAATGTGAATGGGTTTTGTATTGAGCCTTTATCCTCCTGTCTCAAGAGGCAAGTCTTTTAGACTTTTAATGTTAAAAATAAGGGAAGGCATTCAAGATAGCACAAAATAAGGAGGGAAGTGAGTATTGGTTTTTGACTATACCTTAATAGAGGAGAAAGTAAAAGCTTCTTTACCAAAGTACCTTTTATAAACTCTGGCAAAAGACTTTACCTTGCCATGTGTTTCCAGTCTCAGTCTGTTATTTTGTGTCTAAGATGAAAGGCCTGTAAAAAAAGAGAAATGTATAGGATTAAAAAACCTGCTTGTCACCTTGGATCTAACTTTGGAATTTTAATTACACAGTATATCTTCAGTGACAGCTTGTAACACAGAGGATCAGATCATATGCCAAACGCCATAGAAACAGTCTGAAGAGTCAAAACACAGCATAGTTATTAAAACAAACCAGAGTCAGCTAGCTAGCTTAATAGGCCATGAAATGAATATATCCATAACAAGTTGTCTGATCTACACACGTTTTTATGAACCCCCTCCAAACAGAGAGCAAAAGGAGAGATTCACTAAATTCTAAAAATAAAACACAGACACCAAGTCCTATTAGCATCTTAATGGCTTCAACACCCTTAAACTTGTTTAATAGAAATGTGACTTTTATCTCTCTCATCCCCTCTCAGAGTATTTTGGGTTCTCCAAGTCACGTGTGTACTTACAGGTTCATAGGACTAAACCCTGGCCTGACAGATATCAGTTGGTAGGTTGCCATTCTTATAAGTAGAACTGAAATTTCAGTAGACATGGCAGGAGAGAAGTGTAGCTTCAGCTGCTAAAAATGGCCAAAGCAGACCATACCAGTGGTCTTTTTTGGGGAACAGCGATATTATTCAGTAGAGGCTGGAATGACCTGGCTCAGGTCTGAGGGCGGTGGGCACTAAGACCCATCTCCTTCCATAGTGGCCCAGCTGTGACTCAGTGCAGGCAGAGCTCTCCTTTATTGAAGGCCTGTGTGCCTGGTTGTGGGGAGCACAGGGAGAGCTCTCCCCCTTCACAGAAGCCATGAGTACCTGACCACTGCACAACATGGGAAGAGTCCCTTCTCCCCCCTCGCTGCCAAAACCCCCATGGCTTGGCCGCAGCTCATCACTGACCGAGCTCCCCACCATGGAAGCTGCAGTTCTGTGGGCTTGGATCTAGCCTCTGGGCCATAGGTTGCCAACCCCTGGTCTATCTAATTTCAGAGTCTCTCTCAAAGGTTAGTATGATTGGTGCTCACAAAGCAGCTTCAAATCTTCTACTATATATCTGATTGTAAAGGAATTTTCTTTCTGACTTAAATTGCTGCATAACAATTACAGGCAGCCTAAGGTGTAGTAGAGCAGGAGTCATTTGGGTTAATAAGCACTCCACTTGTGACTTCATGGTATTGGCACAGAGTTAGGCAAATAATTCACCCAATGCATCTAACCTACTTAGCCACCTACCTTGCTCATGGGGTATCATCAAGGAGATTATGGTTTTGTTCAAAGTCAGCTACTCTTTAGTATTACTTACTGCTGTTCTGAGAGTGTTCAGTTGTAAGCTGTTGAGCTGTAGCTTGTTGTGATTGCTCAGATAAAAACATAGCATACTTAATACTTCTCAGAAAGTAATTATTTTTGTTCAAAATAAGCACAAAAGAGGCATAAGCTTGTGTGATGTGTGGTTTTTATTGTAATGTTTCTGTTTTAAATGTGTTCATGCTGTTATAATGCTGTGTGCCTCGGTTTACCTCTAATGCTAAGAAAGCCTGGAAAGAGAACAGGCGTAGGCTGGATTGAGGAACTGCTTAACCCTTTGGAGGAGGCAGAGAACTGCGGGGTCGGTGGTCTTGCTTCAAGAGGAGAAAGAAGGTCCCTTTATCAAGTGCAGATGCATGCATTGCTCCTTGGAATTTTGCATTGTCATTTTTCTCTCCAACAAGAGGTAAGGTTCTTCTAGCAGGTTAGACATGTGTTGCACAAAAGCGGTTTGTTTCTCTGGAGGCCCGCAAAGATCACAGACACACAAACATCAGCCGGCACAAAAGGATGTATTTGTTTGGAAACAAGGTCAGAGTGGGGCATTGATGCCCAAATCAGCTTCTGACAAACTAATTGTGTTTGCAAGTGGAATTTATCTTCTCTCTCCTGAGCACGTGTGCAGACACCGGAACTCTTACAGCTACTTCCGTTTCATGCAAGCATACATGTAGTTACATCATTACATACATCGCATGTATAGTATAATTAGCTACTTAAGTATGTGGGGCGGAGAGATGAATATGCAACAGTTCATTAAGCATGCCCAGAAACTACAACAGTTCGCCAAAAGTTCATACCCCAAGGCCACAGTCAATTGAATTCCAGCTTCTGTAATCAGCATGAGAAAGGCTAAGGCGGGTGAGGGGGAGAAAGGAGCCTTGGGCAGTATTTCTTTCTTATCACATGCAAGATGCAAGCTGCGCATTTCTAACAATATTCCATTTCTAACACATGGAAGCTAGCTCCTTGACACGGGGCAATACAAGAACATGGAGGGTGAGGGTCTAAAAATGCAGGATCTCAGAGCTGGAAGGAACCAGGGCTCTTACCTCTGACCACTGTAGCTTGGTCTGGTCTCTGAGAAAGCCAGCCCAGGTGGCACTTCTAGAGTACTCTCAGAGACCAGACCAAGCTACAGTTGTCCTGAGCAAGTACCCTCCTTGCGGGGCACTCTGTGACAGCATCCGCAAAGCAAGTTTATATAAACAAACATATATTCCTGGAAAACGTACTGCATTATTTGCCTAGGTCTAGGCCACATAACACTGCTTGTGTAGAAACCTTTCATCCCCACTGATTGGAGGCTGGGAAATTATGAAATGGGACCCAAAGCTAGATAAAATAAGATTCTGACCCTAATAAAACATCTTGGACAAGGTCCTATTTGGGCTTAATTTAACATTCATAGAGCTTAGCTAATCAACAGTAGCTGAGGATCTGCCCTTATATTTGATGTTTAATGGGGCTCTTTTGTTCTATACTAGCTGTGGTTTTGGCCCATACTTACAATGCTTGTTTGTTTTAAGTGTTGGCACATTTTAGGGGAGTGGGAGAAGGAACAGTTGGGGGTCTCTGAGCTTGCTTTCTTTTTTGAATCCTGAACCAGAAGGCAGAGTCCATTGAATATTGAAATTACTTTGAGTTCCTCAGCAGGATACCATCATGCTTAGAAAACTTTATATTCTCTTCTGCAAGAGAAACAAATAATATCCTCTTTGGAGGTATTGTTTGGCTGTTTATCATCATATTTAGCCTAGTCTCTCTATACAAGTTTCTGGCTTTTCTCACAATAGATCAGCTGAGCTCAAGATCAGCAGAAAAGCTATATTTTTTTTTAGTGCCTGGCCTATTCCCCCACCAGCTTTGTGTGTACCCTTTCTACTAATTCACCTTGACTCTAATGGCCATTATTACTGATAGAAGTGCTGACCCAGGCTAAGGTCTTTTGAACTATGATAGCAATTTATTCTAGCCCTCTGTAAAAGCAGTTGATAGATTGCTGGTTCAGTTCCCTCCCTCACCCAGTGATTACTAGCTAGTTTATAGGTTTCTGAAAAAAAGAGAACTAGAAAGAGACGTGACTGCCCTAGGGCCCAATTCTGTGTGTGTATGAGTAATAAACAGGGCCTGGCTGGGTTTGGTGGCAAGCTGCAGTGCTCCCACAGATGTACAAAGAACTGTGCCACAAGAAGGCTCAAGGCCTGGTGAAACCCTCTGCATAAGGGAATGGTACCCCTTGCATTCCCCCATTGTGCTTCTTTTCCTAAACTCATCTAGTTCTCTAGCCCTAGCTTCTCACTCTTTCCCTTGACATGGCTTGCATGCTTTGGTGGGTCTAGATCTTTGCACAAATCCTCCTTCCTTCGACAGGTAGAATGTTTAATTCGGGACATAATAAAATGTCAGGGTTTGTCTTTCACTTACAGTTTTTTGTTTGGTTTTTTTTATCATGGTTCAATGTAATAGATTCATAGATTGTTAGGGGCTGGAAGGGGCCTTGAAGCTCCTAGGGTCCAGCCCCCCTGCACTAGGCAGGAAAAGACAACTGGAGTCAAGTAACCCCAGCAAGGTGACTGTCCAGTCTCCTTTTGAAGATTGCGGGGTAGATGACTGCACCGTCACTGGTGGGAGTTTATTCTACAGTCTGGACACAGTGACTGTGAAGAAGTTTTTTGTGGCATTGAGCCTGAAGTGCCCTTCGAGAAGTTTGTATCCATCGCTCCTGGTCTTCCCCAGGGGCGCCCTGGAGAACAGCTGTTCTCTGAGTTCTTGATGTACTCCCCTGATATAGTGGTAAGCTGCTACCAAGTCCCCTTGCAGCCTTCTCTTCTGTAGGCTGAAGAAGCCCAAGTCTCTCAGCCTCTCCTTGTATGGTTTGTCTTGCAAGTCCCTGATCATACAGGTGGCTCTTCTTTGAACCCTCTCAAGTTTTTCCACGTCCTTGTTGAAGTGCGGTGCCCAGAACTAGACTCAGCGCTCCAGCTGTGGTCTTACCAGTGCAGATTACAGTGGGAGTATCACTTCCTTAGTTTTGCACGAGATGCAATGGATAATACATGCCAGTGGGTTGTTTGCCCTGCCGGCCACATCATTGCACTGCTGGCTCATGTTCTTGCAATGGTTGATCACTACCCCTAGGTCCCTTCTGGCCATGATGCAAGTCAATCTTTACTTTCTTGCAGTGACTAGCACACGTTGCTGATTCCCCTTCTTCCAAAGACCTTCCCTGCTTGATTGAAACCTTTCTGTCAGCTAAGCTTTTAGCAAGACTGAAGCTTTTTTATTTTCTTCATTGGTTTGCTTATATTGTTTTCCATCCTCCACTGTGCTTGAGTAGTGCTGTACTTCCTTCTTCTGTCTCTGTTCTCTTTCCCTTTCATTTTAGGATTGTCAGTTGTTCATCACTGAAAAACTATCAGATGACATTAAGCTTAGATACAGACCTTTATATTAAGAATGTTTTTTGAAGTAGCTCATTTATGACTGAAAGAGTGCAACACTTCTAGTATAATACTTAATGCTTAGTTTAAATTTTTGAGACAGAAAAGTGAGGGGCTGCCCATGTGATTTTATCCCTTTAAATGTCACAGGATTGGCCAGCAATTCAAAACCTGACTAGAAAATAAGTAAGTAGAAGTACAAGATGTGGAAGATGACTTATAAAACTTGACTGTGCCCTTTTTTGAATGGGAATTCTTCCACCCACCATCTATAAATTCCTCTCTTGATCTTTAATATTCTAAGCCACACTTTCAAATCATATGGCCTACTTTTTAATTTATATGGGTTTTTATGAATGTAGGGCCTGTTCCCATTGGTTTTTATGGAAGCAGGATCAAGGTCAGGTAGTTTGCTTCAGAGCAAGATGTTCCCATGGTTGGGACACAAGACTGGGACTTGAGATCAGCGAGTTCTGATTCTGCCATGTACCACTGATGTGACTACAAGCAAATTACCTGATGATCTTTCTTTGTCCCAGCTTCTTTGCATGTACACTTCTGAAGGCTTGAGCGAGACTTAAGTGATGCAAAGCCTTTATAAAGAGGTGAATTTTTTTAACAGTCAATTTGTATGTAGATACAAATACAATTTGTACGTAAATAAAAACTTACCTATTGTGTATCATCTTCCATCTGTGGTTCGCAAATCATCCCAAATCACTTTGGAAGATGCCTTGCCAGTCCTTGATTTCATTAAGAGTACAGTAAAACAAGGCTGGAATCTTGACTCGCATAAACATTTTGGACTGTTTTGTACTCCCTTCCAACCCCTTTCTACACTCTTCCATGAGCACAATTTGATCCTTTTTCAGTAAACCTGTCTTTTCTCCACTTTTTCGTCCTGTCCATTCCTCTTCTCTTTGGTTTGCTTCCTTCCTGCTGTCTCAGAGCCCTCTCTTCCTGTATATTTGATGATTCTCGTTTCTTTGCCGTTCCCTTTCCTTTCTTTTTTTTCTTTTGTCATCTATTCTCACTGTTCCTTTGGGAAAATGCATTTTAAAGACTCAGCGTTACTTTAAAATTCTTTTTGAAGATTTTGGCAGGCACATCACAGCTCAGCCTATCCTGATTCTTTTTTCCTTTGCTCTCCACCCTTTGTTGCTCTGCATACCTCCAAGAGAGCTCATCAGAATTATATTTGTAAGATTTCAAATCTCTGCACTCATGTCTGAGGTGGAGGAAAAAGAATCTCCTATAAGAATCCCTTAGATGTTTTATTTTACTAGACTTCAAGGGAGGAAGAGTTCTCAAATTAAAATCTTCAGGCATAATTCTCACTCTGCTCCAAGAACAGCAGGTGAAGAAAGGTTTTCTCGAGTAGGATGATGATACTAGGTATCCTGCTTTTTAAGGGCAGGAAAAGGACAGTAAAAACAACATGATAGCTTTCCTTTTATATAGCACCACCTTTTAATCTAGGTTGTATACTCAGGACCCCATATGAATGCTGATCTTCCCACAGCGTCACAGAAGTTGACAGAAGCTGTCTGTATTGCCATGCCTCTCTTTACCAAGGCCACCCCATGAAGTTGGGGGCTGCAAAATGAGATGGCTGCAAAGTGAGCAGTTTCATACTGAGTGGAGACAAGAGATGCAGATGATTTAATCTCCTCACCAGCTTTATAGAGACTGCCAAAATTCAGAGAGGTTGTGGACTCTCCATCCATGGAGACCGGCTAGACAAAGCCCAATCTGATGCTTATTTTGCACATCTAACTGTTTTTAAGGTCTGCTACCTTGGCCTTATGCTTTTTCCCTTCCCCTCAATTGTCAGGGCTTTCATTCTTTGGGACAGGGTCCATCCCCTCAGCCTCGGAGGCAACAACATCCACATTGTCTTGGAATGCTTGTAGCTTTGCCTCCCACTCTTGGCTTCCTTCTGCTGCTATCAGCAGCTTTATTTCTTTCCTGATCTCAGCCTCAGCTGCCAATAAGCATTTCAGCTCTTTACTCTTGCTCTCCTTGCTCCCTGTCAGCATCTGCTGTCTCAAGGAAGCTACTCCTGCCTCAGTTTGCTTGTGGCCTCAGTATTCTGCCACCAGTTCCCATTGTAGGTGGTCTGCCTGTCTGCCCATCTCATCTGCAAAAAGTTGGACCTTTAACTGAGCTCTGTCCCGGAGCTGGTAGAGCCTCACTCGGGACAGGCAGTGGCTCCTGCCTGAGGTGAGGCAAGGCAGGGATGGAGGCTCGGGCAGGTGGCTGGCACAGGCTCTGCCGCCTCCGGGGAAGTGCTCCACTCCTCAGCCCTAATGCAGGGGAGTGGAGTATTTCCCCAGAGCTGGCAGAGCCCACGCCAGACTCCTGCCCCAGTCTTTCCTAGTGCGCAGCCTTGAAAAGGCTGTGTGGCTATACTTTTAGTTGTGTGCGGCTGAGCACACATGCACCTTAGAGGAAACCTCGTATACGATCAGGCTCCAACACTGCCTTTCTGCTGCCATTCAGGGGCTCCAACCCCTGGATGGATAGGTGTTCTGACTATCTCTGTTGCATGACTATTCACACTTGTTCCACACATGATTATCCATATTCTGCAGCTGCAGTTTGCCAATCTCTTCTTTCAGGTACTGGGGCACCTGCTATCTGCCTCACCCAGTCTTGGCTGGCCACCTTCTGGGTTCCTGCCTGTTGAAGTTGTGGGCCACCTCTCCAACCCACTCATGCTGCTCCCAGGCCTGCCTGTACTAGTTTCTCCATCTCTGCTTTCTTCACCTCCCCACAACCTCAGTGTTGGGCAAGCAGCTCTACCTGTTTTCCACCTATTCACTTCATTTGGTCCATGGGCTCTCCCTCACACACAGCCAGAGGTTCCCAGCCAATGAACCAATGTAGCATGTCAACATCCCAGGGATGGCCGTGATACCCCCTGGTGGCTCTGCAACCATACTTCGCTCCCTAGGGCATCTTCCCTTCTTTCCTGCCACACCGTGATGTAATAATAACAAATAGGGAGGCTGTCCAAGGGCCTTTGTCTGGCTCCAGTCCAACTGGACCCCCACTGGCCCCAGTGCTCCCAGGCTCCTTGCTGGACCTCTCTGGCTGTGCCAGTGCAGGGCACCTAAAGCCCTAGGAGCTAATTGCATGGCTCCAATCCTTCCCTACACCATGCCCCAAGCCTTGAAGATGTTACCATATCACTGTCCTTTGTTGGGGCTTTGGCCTCCTCAGCCTCTGCCCTTTTACTCTGGCGAGGCCTTCTAGCCTGATCCTACTGTATCAGATCTGGCTTTGAGGCACTAGCTCTGCTTTATCTCTTCCAGTCACCGGGCCCCTGGCCCCTGTCTGCCAGGCCCCAAACCCCTGTGTGGTTGCACCTTTCTTGGGTGCTGGACCCCTGGCCCCTGTCTTGTCATGCCCCTCTCAGGCACTGGGTCCTGGTCCCCAGCTAGCTCTGTGGCCTTGTACTTTGCTCGCCTCTGGGCTCAATAGTCACTCAAGCCTTGACCCTGCCCCTGGCACTCAGTTACACGGTAATATGCATTATGTAGTGGAAATATGTAACATTTTATTACTTGATGTAGGACTAATTATTAATTTTATATTTGGTATAACGAGAATAAAAAGCTAAGCCTCAAAGAAGTTTTGGTGATCATCACTATAAAATCCTATCTGTAGCTATCTGTCTATATACAGTAAAAGCTGCCTTAACTGGCACCTTACAAGCCAGCATGCTCTATTAACTGGCAAAACTGGAAGTGCCCACCATGGCATTTCTGGTTTTGCCAAGCCCCCCACAGCCCGGGGCATAGTAGGCTGCATGGGCTCGCCTCCCAGTCCCTTGGGGCCCACAGGAGGAGCGGCAACGCCCCAGATGCAGCAGGAGAAGCGGCGGCTCAAACAGGCAAAGACAGCTGTTTGGGCCACTCAGTTAACCGGCATATTTTGTTATCTGGCACCCCCCATTTCCCATGGGTATCAGATAACAAAGCTTTTGCCATATATGCCTATTGAATACAGTAGAATCTTCTTAATTTAGTTACCCTAACAGACAGCTTATTCTCTAAAGTAAACTTATTCCTTGTAAGAGATGAAGCCATTGAAACACAGCCCAAAGAGCTTTAACATGCTAAAAATAAGGACTAGAAATATAAAAATACAAACAGAAAGTTCCTTAGTGCTCTCATCCATAATTAAAACTCTTTTTTTTTTTCATTTGAGGTGTCTTAAAAGCTTGGAGCTCAGAATCACACACCTGGTAAAGTACCACTTAATAAGATCACACCATCTGAATATATATTTCATTTAAGTGGAATTTATGTTAATATTGTCTTAATTAAGCTGCAGTCATTACCATTTGCTGTCATTAAGTTAAATGCAGTTCCCTGGGAGATGTCCCAATTAAGGGGTCAGTTGATTAAGTGAATCCTCTGTAAGTGAATTAAACAGTGACAAGTAGCTTTCTAGCTTAGAACTGTTCGAATAGGAGTCTGGATCAATTTTAATACCGTTCTCCTGGAAACAAATAAATAAGACAGTGACTTTTGGGAATACTGTGATATGGAAACATTTTACACTGGTTTCCGAGACTCCCCTATATTTTAAAAGTTCTATGCTGCCCACCTGTGTAATTCAAATGGCACTGAATGTAATGATGATCCAGAATGGGGCATTGTTCTTTAAATGACTGCTTTTGTCTAGCTCATCACAATTAGCTTTCCAGGAAGTGGCAGAATAAGATTAGAGGGCAAAATCAATTGTACAGTTCATGTAAATGAAATATATTTAGGTATACCCTCAGAAATCAATGACCTGTCAGGAAAGACAGAGCTCTGCCTTTTATCATTTGTAACAGCGTTGGGAGGCACAAGTGTATTTATCAAGAAAATGCACAGAGAGGAAGAATGACCTGTGGCATAGAAAAGCCATAGTGTTTAAAAAAGCATAGGCATTCTTAACCCACATTTGGGGACTAATGTATGGTCTCCACATATACATTGCTTTGTGGTTCTCTGGGACACGGTGCCTCTGGGACATTGTGTATCTTAGCATGATTAACTCATATGTTAGGTGTAGGACAACCTCCCTTCTTATTAATCTAATGCTAAATAACATGAAGGGTCAGACTGTGAATCCTTTGCCACATTCTGGTGAGCAGGTACTTGCCAGGAGTCTTTCCATTGACTTCAGTGGTCATTGGATCAGGTTATATGCAGTTCTCTGGGTGATGCCCCAATTAAGGGGTCAGTTAATTAAGTAAATTCTGTGCAAATGTATTAATCAGTGAGAAGTAACTGTATAGTTTAGTACTGCTGGAATAGGAAATTGGATCACTATATTCTACCAGAAACGAACAAGACAGCAACTTTTGGGAATACCATAACACAGAAACATTTTACACTGGTTTCCTGGATTCCTCTGTGTGTGTCTACACTACTCATTTTTGTAATTTAAATGACAATGAAGTAATGGCGATCCAGAAGGGGAGCATTGTTCTTTAAACAACAACTGTTGTTTAACTCAGTTTGGATTGAGTGAATGGGGGCTTCTCTGGGTGAATTCTTGATCACTACTCTAAGAAAAAAAAGTTGCCTTCAAGTACATATGCAAAGGTGTTCCCCACTGTAAATAGTCTGTTTAATTACCCCCATAAGTAATACTATACTAGTACACTGTGTTCAAAATCAACTAGTATTTTGACAAATTAATTTAGGCTTTAGAAGCCTCATAAAAATGAGAGATGGCATGCCAAACCAAAGTCCATGTGACAAATACTATGCTGCTACATCTAAGCTGCATTCACTGTACTATATATAGAGAGGGTGTCTTAAAAGAACATCTTTCAGTATTCTACAATTAAAAAAATCCTCAGTGACACTTCAGTTTCCAAGACAAGTAATTTTTCAAAATATTTGTGGCATTCCCATACCCTTCTGTCAGCTGCCTATGTGCTGGTCTAATTCCATCTCAAATGTCCTTATGCTATTTTCATCTTTAGCTCTCAATGAAAAGCGTTCTTGGTACACAGATTTCCATTGAGCTTAGTTGCAATATAACTATAAAACGTTCATTTGGGAGTGTAACAGGGGGCCTTCTCAGGGCTGGTCAGAAGTTGGCCTGCCTACCTGTTTCTGGGCTGCCTGCCTCTCTCACCTGCCACACCTTGTTGTTTAATAATTGGTGTCTTAATTAGGCAGGAGGCTGCCCTTTGGTGACCCTGTTCTTCTGGGCCTATGTATGCAGCTCCAGCCACCCTTGCACCTTATCCCAAGCCTTGCATATTACACATGATGTTTTCTCACACCGTGACTGGTGCTCCCGGGTCTCACAAGGACTCTTCCTCCCTCCCTGGAGGGGTAGGTCATTGTGCTTTCCTTTACTGCAATTTTTGACCCACACTTGGACTCCTTGCTGTGGAGGACTTACTGGGGTCAGGGCTCACCCCTAGCTTCCTGGCTGAGCCCCCCTATTTGGCCTCAGGCACAACTGTGGCCTCAAATGTCCAAAAACATACCTTGGCCTGCTCCCCACACATGGATACTCTAGGGCCTCTATACCACACCCCACCCTGGGTTCTTCTCATCATCTTCACAATCAACTATTTACAGGGCTGACCCTTGTACTGCCCTTCTGGCTTACTTCCAGTTTGGCCCTACAGGTCCACCTGCATCCCTGCCCCCTCAGGGCCTTCTCAACTGCCCTCTCTCTCCAGGGCCACACAACTGTCTCCAACCAGGGGCCTCTGGAGTCTTCCCCCTGTAGGCTCAGGTGGCCACAGCCATGCTTGGCCCTTGTGCCCACTGAATTGTTGGGGCTATGGGTTAAGGTGCCTCAACCTACCTTTCACTGGGGTAGTAACTGGCCTGGCATTTCCTGGGGGCTCCCACACCACCAGGAGCCCCACCAGGCCATCCATCCCCAGCAGGGTGCAGTTTCAAGTCATGCCCAGGACCAAGAGCTTCCTGCTCTTATCTTCTGATGTTCCTGCTGGAGCTCAGGTGATGTTTCTGCCTGGGCCGGCGGCAGCAAACTGCAGCCTTTATATCCCTTGTGCTTAAATTGGCTGCTGCCATCAGGCACCTGCTAGCTACCTGACTCTGCCTTTAAAGTGGGAGGCACCCAAAGGTGCACTGCCACAGGGAGGAAAAGGACCTTTGGATTAAGACTGCTGGAAGAACTATGCTAAATCTACAAGGCCTGTTACAGTTTTATAGGTGAAAACTGCTTAAACTCATTTTTGTATTTCTTATTTACATAGATGATTTACATATCCAGTTTCAGCCTGAAGAACTTTGGAAAAGCTGTGCTCTAAACTCGAGAAAGCTAGTGTTTGGAATGATCTCTGTTAAATATTTAAGTATAAAGGTATTGGCTGGTATTATTATCATACAATTTTGAAATGAAGGTATTTTGTCTCTATAGAAATATTAAGACTCATACTTCATGGTTTGTCATCTTACACTCCTCCACATGCTAGGCCTATTAATATGGGTGGTGTGTTACCTGTGATTATTGGCTGTTATTATATTCTGTCATGGCTTATCTAAGGATCTTCATTGGGGATTGTCTCCTGTGACTAGAGATTATTATAAGCAACATAAAACAGCACCAGCCCAGGAAATCTCTAAGAATTGAGTAGATGTGTGGAGATAAGAATAAAATATTTTAGAAAGAGGGAAGAATAGACTGTAAACAAATGGGTGCATCTACATATGAAATGAAGGCAAAGAAAGAAACCCGAGAGCTGTTTAAGCCAGAGTAAACTTCTCCTGGGCACAGTGCCTACAAGTGTCTGGGACAGCGGCAATTTGAACTAGGGCAGAGCATGCCCAGGCTGGCAAGGGTCGCTGGGGTCAGCCCCAGGCTCCATATGGTGGCATCAGGCAGCATCAGAGCTGGCTGGGAAATGAGAGTGCAGAACCTATGGAGCTATGTGGCTAGGCAGCAGCCAGGAGTCTGGTCCTCATCTGGTCACCATCTACATGTACATTTCAGTACAGTTAATTACTCCTCTGTAAGGTAGCACTGACCCCAACACTACTAGCTTATGGTGGAGTTAATTAGTTCACTGTGTAGACAGTGGCACTTTTTTGTGGTGCTAATTAGTCTATGCCATAGTAACTCACATGTGTAGATGCACCAAGTGTTTCAGTAATCACTTGAATCTGGATTCTTTATGGACTGTATTTGCAACATGTCCTCTACATAATCCTTGTTTTTGAAAGGCAGAATGAAGAGAATAAGAGCTTTCCTTGACGATACCGGTAAATAGTAGTAAGTAACTGAGTAGCAGTTACTGCAGCAGGAGAAAGTGGTAGAAAGTGAGAGTAACCACAGTCAAAAGCCAGTAAACCCCAGGTGTTCAATATGTTACTCTCTGGAGCACAATTAGAATTACTCTTGTTTTCCCTCAGCAGAGGAAGAAACTCCTATTACTGTTTTTCCTTGTTTATGATGCACACCCTAATTTCTAGCAGTTGAACTTTTGGGGGGAAAGGAGCATGTTGTATGCAAGAAAATACAGTATTTACATGGGAATGTTTTGGATGTATTTCTGGGAAAATTATGGTGTTACAACTTTGTAGATGATCTCTGGCATGGAATATATTTGTCTATTTGTAGTGCATTCAAAGAAGCACAGTGGGGAAAGCCATTTTCTTCATGTAAGTAACTGTCCAGTCCCAACCATCACTGAAACAACATAATGAAGTCTCCTTATACACAGGGACCTACCTAAATTGAACTTATGCAGATTTCACAGAAACTGCGAAATTGGGGTTGCCTACAAAATCCACGCTCTTGAAATCTGCAAACTCCACCCCCCACTCCAAAAAAAAAAAAACCTTAAAAAAAGTTTTTACTAAGTTTTCCCTTCCTGGGCTGGCTTTGTGGACCATCTGGGAGGAGAAGGTGCTAGCTGGTGGCATGGCATGAAGGTGGAAGCACACAAGATGGCAGCTGTCCCCTTACCTCCTTCCCCCACCGGGCCTCGCCACCAATCAGCGCTGAGGGGCACAGCCAGATAAAGGACAGCCAACAGTCAAGATAGAAGCTGCCCCTCATCCCTCCTCCCCCCGGGACCTCTCTGCCAATCAGCATTGAGGGGTGGGGCTGCCACAAGATGCCCATGAAATGGGTTCTTCATGCCAGGACAAAGCCGTAAAAATGGCTGTGTCTCACCATGAGTTAAGCCTTGATTATAAATTAAACATTTTACCCTATACAGTATTAAGAAATTTGAAATCTATTTTCATGTTCTTTTTTCCTTTTTCCTAGATTTATTCCTAATGGCCATGTTTTGCAACAACAGCTGAGAGACTCTGAAATACCTTCCTTTCCTAAGAAGGGGCAGTCTTTCAATAGGATGGAACGCAAGGCCTCTTTTTATATTCTCAGCTCATTTTTTCCTTTGTGTGTCTATGTATCTTGCACATTGAAGTGACTTAATAAAGGGAGGATATGAGCTTGTAACAGAATGATAACACAAGGAGACCCCTACTTTACTCCACATTGCAATAAGATTTTTAAAAGTATAATGTTACAGATTGGAAACACAGACTCTTGTTAGATGCCTCTCTACAGGTAGGGGCACTTCCCATCACGGAGAGGAAGTTTGTTAACCCTGTAACAGTTGGTACAATACCAAGATCTATTCTCATCTGCCACACAGACCTTGCTTCATCTGAGTCAGCTGAGCACCATGTTGGTCACATAGTGCACAATGAGGCAAGCACAGAAGTTTCAGAACGTCAGGCAGGATTTTAGACGCATCCGTTTTACATAAACCTGTGTCGCATCAAAACCCTGTTGCTAGGGAAGTTATACCAAGCTGTGCACGGAGCCTGCAACTGTTGGAAATTTCTTTCAGCTCAGTGTGATTCTCAGAGGTGAGGACTAATAAGAACACAGTATATTATTAAAAAATATCAGCTTGATGGGGCTCAGCAAGTGCCCATAGCAAGTGAATGTAATACTTGATTCCATTAATTCCTCAGCATCTGAGCCTTCCTACCTAAGGAAATAACCACAAAAAATATGAAGTTGAGATACTAATAAGATGAGCTGCGTTACTAATGAAATGCTAATGAGATCTATACAATCTAGTGTGTCACTGCAGGCTCTCCGTCTTTAAAGGCTTGGTAAATGCAATAGCAACTGTTAATTTGCCTGGAGTAGATTCTTGAATTTAGCAAGGGAAATTCAACAGGAGTAGAAAAATACCCTGTACTCTTTCAAAGCATAGTTATATTGGTTGTTTATAATTGTTTTGTTTTTTATATTGTTTTTATTAAAGATTCTCACTGAATAATTAGCATACTCCAGCAGGTTTGATTAATCAAGCCTGCTCTGATGCATTCTAATTAGAACACATTGGAGCAGTCATTGAGCACAGCTATATATAGGTGCCCCTAGTAAATTAATAATTAAAACAGCTAGTTTTAATTGGAAATATCATTTACCAGAATGGCCTCCAGCTACAAAATTTGGTATTTGGATTCAGCTTTATAAATGTCCCAATGTTTGAAAAAGACTGGCACCTTTAAGAAAATATTCATTGTGTTGAGGGAAAGAGCAAATTTCACTGTTAAAGGGGGCAAAGGAGAACGTGGAAACAAAGGATGCTATTCCTGCACTGTACATCTACCAGGAACTTCTTAATTACCACAAAGCTTACCAAATGAGGAACAGTAGCTCAGCATGAAAAGGGAACACCCTGTTCCCATGGGAAAATTAAATATTTCATACACAAGTGCTATGCAAGTTGATACCGAGGCTTCATTGTAACGCACCCTCTACAGCCTTTCTCACATGTGGCAGGGGAATGTGCATGCAAAGCAGCCAAAAGTAGCATGGCATGTGAGTCATCTTGCCTGTCATTGACTGTAGAGAGGGGGTGGGCAATGAGTGGAGTGGGTCTAACTCCAAAACTCTGACTGGAGATCTATCTTGGGTTTCCTAGCCAGCACAAGCATTAAAAGTTCCCTCTCTTTCTTCAGTACTACTGCTCATAGCATATTTTCAAGGCACAGAATGGTTTCACAGTTTAGGAATAGGTTTTTACCATAGTGAGTGGTCAAAATCTCTGGTTCATCTGATGTTTAAGGGGTGTAGGTTGTAGCCACGTTGGTCTAAGGACCCAGGCAAACAAGGTTCTTTGAGTAAATTGATATAGTTTATTAGACCAACTCTAATAGTTGATAAAATTCTTTTTTTCAAACTTTTGGGTACAAATAATTTGTTGTTGGAATAAATCTGGGAAAAACGAAAAAAAAGAACATGAAAATAGATTTCAAATGTTCTTAATATAGGTAAAATGATAATGGGTATAACTCCAATAATCTGTACCTGAATTTGTACCAATGGCTCTTACTCCAAAATATGTGTACCCAAAAGCTTGGAAAGAAGAATTTTTCCAACTATTTGAGTTGGTCTAATAAAAGATATCAGATCTACCAAAATAACCCTGTCTACCTGGTTCAGCTGAGGTGTTGTTTTGTTTTTGTTCTTTTTCAGGGGGGGAGGGAGAGGGGGTTTCCCTGTTTTCCTCTGTTCCAGACTTACACCAAGAATAAGTCATAAGTGGATTGAGGTCAGTGGATTGAGGTTCACTGTCATCAATACAGATCCCAGCAAGCTCTGAACTGTTTATAGCCTTCCAGAGGCCATTCAGGCAGCTGGGGATGACTGGGTCATGGAGCAACACTTACCATTTCACCTGCACCGAGGCTGGAGAGTATTATGTAGAGGGTGATCATTTTATTTGAGTTTTGGTTGTTCTGTGGCTGCTACAATGGTACAAAGAGACAGAGGGGCACCATAGAATTAGACCTCATATATTCAAAAGTATGCGTTTATTCTGAACGTGTTGTGAACTCTTCCATCCTCGTAAGAAGAAGAAAAAGATTTTAAAAACAGAGAAAATATGAAGTCTTACAGACAAATTAAGCTCTTATTCTGCCCTATTCTCTAAACTTGCTTATGACAATAACCAGCATCACTATCTGTTTTTTCATTAAGAATTCAGATTGTTGGATGTACTTGTTGGGTCTGAATTGACAGGTGGACACAGTCTGTTCCAGTTACCTTATGGCAGAATGCTAACAAATATGTTTAATTTTAATTTTGATTTAAATGGAGCTACCAGCCTTGTGATTTGCTTGAAAGTTTTGGGTCTTAGTAAAGAGAACTGCTAAGTAAGTCTTCGTTTGAGGAGAATAGTTGGTGTAATGACAATCCAGAGAGCATAGTTTAGTTTCTAGTAGGCCTGTGTGAATAGGGAACTATTCCATTTGGATTCAGATTCGGCCGATTAGGATGCCAGTGATTCAATTTGAAGATTTGAATCACTTTTCCGATTTGATTTTACAAGCTAGTCAGAGGGGACCAGCAGGCACTGGGAAAGTCCCTGTTCCCCTGTGCACTACCAGGAGTGACCAGGAATAATGGTCACAAGCTGGCGGAGGGTAGATTTAGGCTAGATACCAGGAGGCGCTACTTCACGGTCAGGGTGGCTAGGATCTGGAACCAACTTCCAAGAGAAATGGTGCTGGTTCCTACCCTGGGGGTCTTTAAGAGGAGGCTAGATGTACACCTTGCTGGGGTCATTTGACCCCAGTACTCTTTCCTGCCATGGCAGGGGGTCGGATTCAATGATCTGCTCATGTCCCTTCCGACCCTAGAAACTACGAAACTGTGATTCGGCTGAATAGGCTTAGAAAGATTCAGAGCCGATTTGGAGAGATTCAGAGATTTGGCTGCAGAATATAATGGGAAATCAATGAAATATCTATAACTTTGTTGTTTAAGCTTTGGCTGATTTAGATTAAAATTACAGGGATGGTAGCATCTGCTGAGGGCATGAAGCCTGCCAGGTTTCAAGGTGAGAGGTGCAGGGGTTTCTGGGAAACTGCACCTCAAACGGTTGATGAGCAAAACTTGTGACATGGGTGACACTGTGTGTGTTAAGGCACAGGGGGGTAAAAACTGCAGGCCTGCTAGGCCCTGCTGCATCCATGAAACTTGCCACCTGTCAAGGAGATAGGTGTAGGGGGAGTCTGGGTTCTGGGGCCCTGCACCTCTGGCTACTAACAGGCAAAACTCATAACATGGGTGCTTGTGCAACTGTGTCTGTCTTGGGGCACGGGGGGTGGGGGGTGTGTGGAAACTACTGCAGGCATGGGTGCTTGTCGGGGAATGGCGGCCCCAAGGGTCACGGTGGGCCAAGGGTGGTATCGGATACGAACAGGCGGGAGTAGCGGCGAGGAGTTTGAGTGCTACGTGGATTCGTGCGGTTTCAAAGTAGATTAGATTTATTGACTTACGCTTTGGAGTGTAGGCAGAGATGCTTGCTCCAGTTACAGTTACAAAACAAACGAACAACAAAGGGGTCTGTTGGCCCATGGGGTTCCCGACTGAGACCTTGTTTTCTACCCCAAAGGATAGGTGCGGCTGCCCACTCGTTAGTCCCAGGGCTGGTCAACAGCTCATTAACAGGATACGAACAACAGAACTGTAACTCAATGAGCGGTGTGACGCCAGTCCAAGATGGACGAAAACGGGTGGTCGATGGTGTTGCCGATGACGAGGTTAATGCCGGAGGATGTCATGATATCGTCGCCAAGGTAAGTCGGGTTGATCAAAATCGAAGTCAGGGTCGGTGCCAAAATCAGTCCGGTAGCCAAGAATCGATACGAGGTCAAAACGTATCGCAAAAGCCACACGGAAGGAGACCAATGGGCCGAGAAGCCCTGCTGAGGAGCAGTCCCTGTTAGAACAGCCTCTGCTCTCAGCTCCGATCTCTCCTAGCGAGACAGTCCCTGCCAAGGCAGCCTCTGTTCGCCAGTCAAGCGGGTCTCCCCCCTGGGCGGGGGCTCACAAGCCTTTTATATGAATTTAGTGGCCAATCAGGTTGTTAGTTCTAGAGAATTTTCTAGTCTAATGATGTCATGCTTTGGTTGGAACTGAGCATGTGCGTGTCAGATTGCTTCATATCTTTGTTAGCATTGAGCATGCACATGGTGGAAAAGTAGGTCAGGCGTGATTGACAGGTCTTCAGGTCACCTGGGGGCACCTGCTGGGCACGCTGTAGAATTTTCCATTAGCTAGGCCTATCTGCGCATGTCAGATCCAGCTCTTTGTGTTGTCAGCAGTCAATCAAAATTTTCTCTGACATGCCCCCTTGCTGTCAACACAGGAGTTTAAATCTGGATTTAGCATTCATCTTTGATTTCGACTTTTAAGCTTACATGTGTGGGTATACGGGTGTATACAAAAACCGATAAACTTGACATTTGTTTTCTTATACATTGAAACACACAACAAATTAACGATATAACTATAACAAACAGAAATGATAATAATGTGGTCAACAGATTTAGTAACCAGGATGAGGCATCCCACCCTAGCCACTTGAATATCCGAGATAGCTGCCCTTGACTGATGCTGGAAACCGCATTTACATCCTCTGCAATTTTTCTAATTTTGGTTACTTGCTGTTGCAAAGGAATGGATACATTAGGGATGGCTATACAACACATATCTCTAGTTAGATTGAGATACTGGCACAAGCCCCCTGGTTGTATTAGCAGGGCGTCCAGGGCTAACCGGTTTTGAATTGTCATTTTTGATGTGGCCTGTAACTGTCGGTCAATTAATTTGAACCTGGTGGTGGTGTGGTTAGCGAGAAGCTTGACTTGCTCTGAAAGTTCGGCGAGCGCAATTTGAGCTTTTGCTATGGCATATCCCCATAGGAAGAGCCCCTCAAAGGCCCAACTGAGGCTTTGTGTTACCTTTTCTCCATGTGTGAGGGAGCTCCATACCAGGGTGGTAGATCGGGTGGCGGTGTAGAATGCTGGGACTCGGCGGGTGTGCCATGGAGGCTCGTAATGGTGGGCAAAATGCAACCGAGCTCAAAAAACACTGTACCCCAGACAGTGTGGCGGGTAAGGCAGTGTATGCCCATCTGTGCATGCCCAAACTAAGCCACATGGTGCGGGTGTAGATAACTTTGAGCACACACCAGGGTATGGGAAAGCGTGTCTCACTCGCTCAGGTGGACCGGATTGTCTCATGGGGGCTTCCATACCGTGACAGGCAGCACTCAATAGTATCGCTCATAGTGTGGGGTAATAAAACCCAAACAGGAATCACTCCCTCTAGGACCCGGTCAAGTTATATCGACCGCTGAGGAATCGTTCCGTCGCACCAGAGGAGTGGGTTTGATCAGGGGAGACAAAGTAAATTCTGACATGGTCCTTCTACCGGTGGGTGTAAGGGTAAGGTGCCAGGGTGGAACAATGGAACAGGGGTCCCACTTCAGCGACATGTTGGGTGGAGACCACTCGACTCCTCGAGGATCTATCCCCCAGGGGATAGCTGAACAAGCGTACGGGGCCTCCCTCTCAAAACAATCCTCCCGAGGAGGCCAGGTAACATTAGCAAGGTTCGCAAGGGTGAAGTTGCGGGGCCAGGTATAGCTACTAAAAACGAACCCTCCATCCTTGAGTGGTATGGAGATATTTATGTTGGTTCTTGGGCCCTTTGAAATTTGGGTGAACCAGCCAGAAACGTTAAATGGCTCGAGGTAAGGGGTGAGGACTGGGTCCTCCACAGACATTGGAATTTTAAGGCACACGGTTAACCCGTTGCCTGTCCCCTCATCCCCTATGGCATTGGCCCATAGCGATAACAGATACAGAACTGAGTTTGGGGAGTGTCTGAGCTCTATGGTTGAATAGGCATCCAATTGGGTAATACCTATACAGTATATACGATATAGGACCAGAGTTACTCTAGAGCCTCTGAGTTCCGTTGCCATGATGCTTTGGCGGATGTGCTGCCTCCTGCGTTAGGTCGATCGGAACCCCATGTCATCTCGAGTCGAATAGGATGTGGCGTGGACTCACGTCTCCCTCGTCTGCAGTCGGTACTGGAAAACAGATCATAAACAAGACAGGACGGGCTCTATAATATGACTATATACAAAGCTAGTTTACGAGCCTATGGAGCAGCATTCGTGACAGATCATGGCCAGCCAGTTATGATGGACTAATAGGCTTTGACCACTTTCTTCTAATTCTGCCAGGTAGGTGTTTGGGTATTGCTCTGCTGCTCTGATCACTCCTTTTAGGACCTTTGGGTGGCAGTTTTTTGGGTCCGGTAGGGTAACCCAAACAAGTTCTGACGTTTTAAACTTCTGTTTCCGGGGTTAAGTTGGTTCGACGTTTCACTGGTTCCATAATTCTTTTCCTGTGTTTAAAGTTGTCAGAACCTGGTGATTGAGTTTGACCCAATTCTTATAGGAGCCTTGCCCTTTCAGGCGCAAAGCCTCTTTATACAGTCCTACAGCTCATTCCACCACCCCGTTCAATTGGGGGTGGTACGGTAGATGGTGATGCCAACTTACATTGTGTAGTCGCGCAAATTTCTCGATTGCTACTGACGTGAAGGGTGGTCCCCCATCGGATTGTATAGCCTTCGGAACTTGCCAGACTGCAAATATACTGGTCAGGGCTGTGATCACTGTGGTTGCATGGGTCTTTCGTAAGGGTAACACAGTGACCTGATGGGTTCCCAAGTCTATAAAAATTAGCCCTTTGTTCGGGACAGTGGCTCCAGGTAGAGGGCCTAGTAGATCTATCTGCCACAAACTTCCGGGCGCAAAGGTTTGGGTTGAGAGCGCCCCAGAGGTTACTTGTTGGGTGGCACTTCTCGGTTGCACAAGCTTTACACGCTTGTGTCACCCTCTTCCAGTCCTTACCAGTTCCATACTTTGGGTTGTCATTCGATCCCTGACGCCATTTTTGTTGACATACCCGAGGACCTGGATGACCCCAGTGTTCGTGAAGCCATGCTAAATATGGGTCCACACACTTCGACATTTTGAGCAAGCAGCTCGTATTCAGTGCGGTCTGGTTCTTCTAACAATTTGTCTATGGTGCTGTGCACCGGGTCGGTATCAGTTCTATGCGACCGTGTATGTTTAATTAAAGGTAATATCGTATATGCAGATAGAAGATCATAAATTTTTTCCCATACTTCGATGTTCTTGGTTGGCGAGGTCGTACCCGTGATAATTTTATATGTGTTTTGCGAGTCTATCACCATTTCGGGGAACTGGGAGAGTTCCATCGTGGTATGTTAGGCAATGCAGTACAAGTTCTTTAAACCCTAATAACTCATTTCTTTGGGCAGAGTTGCCTCCCGGGTAGATGTCGTAATCGTGACACGGTTTACAGTAATATCCGTACTTTCCTCCGTCTCGTGTGGTGCCATCTGAGGCCATCCACGCGGGCTCCGTTGTTCCGTAGAGGATGATTTTCGATATTTCGGTGATGGTTGATGGAGGTGACATGTCCTTGTGCTTCGAGTTGTGTCACTGGTACAGATGGTTCAACACCAGGGCACTCCAGGTCGATGGTTCTCCTTGGAAGCACGGGTCTGGTCGATCGTGGAGGAACCGGGGTAATAACGTTGTTCCTATCACCTTTAACTTTCCTCTTCCAGCAGACAGTGATTCGGCCAGTTGGGTGGCCAGGAGAACCTTTCCCACCGTGCCATACCGATGCTGTGCAGATTGTATGGTGTGATGTGCGATATATATGAGGCTCCCCTCGGAATTCCTCACGGTGGTAAAGAGGTGTTCCTCGGTGAAGCCAACCGTCACTATCAAAGGTGCAGCGAGGTCAGTGGCACTTAGGGAGGTGTTCTCCACGGCGACTAGTAACTTGTTCAACGCTTTGGCGTCTCGCGAAGTCCACGGAGTCCTCTGTTGCGTCTTCTCATGGATCTGGCGTTAAATTTGTGACCGATAGGTGTTCTGGCATAATGTAGTGCCTGAACCAGTTCAGTTTTCCCAGGAGTGACTGGAAGTCAGCCTTTGTTGATGGGACTTTGTTTTTTGAGATGGCGATGTCTATCTTTTCGTGGGCTGTCCCATGCCGTGTGTTTTTATTGAAAATCGTTCCTAAGAAACTGATGCTAGAGGCTGGTTCCAGATGTGACTTTTGTAAATTTACAACCCATCCGTTATTGGTTAAGTACTTTACAAGGTCTTGAGTGACTTGTCGTACAAGGTCCTTCTCTCGCCCCATAATAGCAATATCATCGATGTAGCTCTATATTCGTACTGAAGCGCTTTCCTGATTACTTTCAGAGAATCTTCTTAAACTCTCGTTGATGGCGCTGGTGGCTAGCACCGGGGCGTTACAGTATCCTTGCGGACACACGTTCCACTTGTATATTCTCCCTCCTACACACATGTTTAGGATCCCTTTGGTGTCATTTATAGGGATCAAGAAGAACATGTCTCGTAGATCTAAAGTAGTACCTAACCAAGGGTTGGTCTGATACTCCACCATCTCCTGGACGCTTTGAAGTAGGGTGCAAGACGAAGCCTGTGTAAGGGTTGTGCATCTCTTATTAACCTCCCTGTAGTCAACAACCAAATGGACCTCATGGGGTTTTCCTGGTTTTGGAATTCCCCATCCTGGTGACAATCTGGTACTTGCATGTGCCGGGGTGATGGACTTTTGGTCAATCAGTCGGTTCAGCAACACCGTCAAAGGTTCATGGAGGTGCGCCTTTGTAGGAATAGGTGTGTGTCGCCATGATGAAGTGGTTCTCAATGTGGGTTTATGTCGATCTTCGTTTGCGATGATGTTAATCAGCAAAGCCTCCAAAACTCGATATTTTAAGTCTAAGGCTCTTATCCCGGGCACCCCGAGGATGTTAATGCCCCCTAGTACTGCATCGAGGCGTTTACTGTGTCCCTTGACCAAAAACTTTACACGATTGGTTGCCATTACTGCATTTAGACCTTGCACCATCATTACTTTATTTGTCTGTTGATGAGGAACTGATGGCTGAATTATGTTGACTTGCGCTCCCGTGTCTAGCAGAAATTTCAAATACGTGATATCGTTCGGATCGTTGGGGTTCTGTACTTCAATTCTGGTGTACGGTCGTGGATCGTTTTCAAAGAGTTTCGTATCATTCGTTGCTATGGTTACGTTCGTGTTTTGGGTTTTTCTTTCATCGTCATTACCTCCAACTCCCTCGTGCACTCCTTCAGTCAAAATAGTTACGTTCATTTCAAGTTTCGTTTCTGGTTTGCTTTGCTTTGCTTTGTTTCATTTCGATTCCTTTCGTACAGTTTGTTTTGTTTGCTTCGTTTCAATTTTCCTTGTTTTGTTTAGTTTTGTTCGGGTTCGTTTTGCTTAGGTTCGGATCACTGTGGTTCACTTTGTTTAAGTTCGTTTCGTTTAAGTTCGTCATGCTTCAGTAGTTCGTAGTTAATCGGTTCAGATCATTTCGGTTCATATCGTATCGGTTCGTTCCATTTTAGCTCGTTTCGTTTTAATTCACATTGCTCTGGTTCGTATCGTTCCGGATTGTTATTAGTATAGGGTGCTACGCCGCCGGTCACTGAACTGGTGCCAGTGGCTGTTACTCATTTTTTGGCTTGCTTCACTCGCTAAAGCCTAGGGCTTTTGCAAGGGCTCATTGACCTTCGTCTCCTAGGAGTCTTAGCTTCTCTTTTGACAGGCCAGATTTTTCTAGGAGAAAACCAAACATCGCCCTCTCTAGCGGTGTTCTTTGTGGTGGCGAGTAGTTTGCCTGGTTCTTAGGTTGCGGTGGTGGCGAGGTCCACGGTTGGTATTGTTTTGTGGTCGGCGGAGAGTTTCTAGTTGGTTTCCGTTGATACGCTTGGTTTCGGGATTTTTGGTCTGTCCATCGAGGATGGACGGCAGGACTTTCGATCGGATACGCGTACTTAATGTTATGCTCTCTGTCAGAGATGGGGTATGTGCTTTTCTGGGCTTTAGGCTTCATAGCCCCTTGCGGTTGGTCGAGTTGCCCCAACGTATGGATTACAGGGTCGTTTATGGAGGAGCTTAGTAGGAGTTGTGCAGTAATACTTTGACTGCCTCCATAGATCTCCGTTGCTGCATTGATAGCTTCGGCGAGGCAGGGCACATCCCCGGGTGTCGTCACAAATCTATGCGGCCATGCTCCTTGCACCTGAACAGGTTTTAAGTTCAGGGCTTGGTGCGTGGGGTTCTATAGAGCATAGGATGCCCCAATGATTGCATAGATTAAAGTCGTTGCATTCGCTCGGCTCGCCACTCCTTCATGCCAGGTGTGGACCTTCCGCTGTAAGGCCTCAACGGCTAGGGCTGGAACTGGTATCAGCCAGTAGTAGTTGGCTAGCACTGGTACCGGGTCAACGACCTTGGCTCGGCTCCAGGCAGTGCTTCGGATCAACTGCAGAGCCTCATCCTGATTGACGGTTTCATTGCCAGCCTCAGCCACTAACCTGCCTAGCCAGGCAATCAGGGTCTCATTACAAATTCCTGTTTCTCGTTTTAGCTCGTTCATTTCCGAACGGGTTCTCGCTCTTGTGGTTACTGTAATTTGAGTGCGTTGGCCTTGAGGGCCAGTTACAAGCTTTTGTACCACAATGGGATATGCAGTTATGAGTTCCGTGGACGGTTGCAGTTCAGGTTCACATTCGTTGCATGGTTGTACAATCGTATTGTTTTTTACACTTACGGCTTCGTTCGTGTTCCTGCTTATGGTTATGTTGGTTTTATTCTTGCTTGTGGTTGCATGATTGCTTGCTGAATGCATTCGTGCTTTCGCTTAGGGTTGCATTGGTTCTCGTGCTCGTGCTTGGTTCGGTTTCACTTTCATGCGTATGGTTACTCTGTACATCCTCCAAGTGGTGCTGGTTGACGTACGGCGGTGGTGACATGATCGTGACGGGTGGCGCTGTTGTGGGAGGAGGGTTCCAGGTAGGCGGAACCATGGGCGGTGCCGTAACAGGAGGTGGGCTCAGAGTGGGCAGAGGTGGTCATTGTAACATCAGAGCGGCCTTCGGCGTACTCTCAGATCTGCCGGCGCCATCTTGTAATGGCTGCTGGGTCAAATTTTCATTCACAGCTCTAGCAGCAGTCTCGAGCTGCACTCCCATGTCTGAGAGTTCCCACAACACAACAACATACTCCCGGAACAATACATTTATTATTCTGCCCTTCTTCCATTTCAGGCCCATCCATTTGGCCTTTCACCCGTCTTGTTCTAGGCCTTCCTGGAGCTGGGTCAGGAGCTCGTGCCCCCTTGATCTGGCCGTGAGGCTCAGACAGTTGAACCTGTCTGGAGGGGTCTCCTCTCCTCCCTCCTTCACATACCTCACGCACCGGGCAAACCCCTGGGTCAGGCTGAAGCTTGCCGTGCCCGAGGGTTTTACGTGGACCAAAGATACTGACTCAGTTTCCTCCCTTGGGCGATAAATGGCCCCAGGGGTCTCGCATTATACAACCCAAAGCTCCCGGGGTAATCCGGATGACCCATTCCTTCCCGCTTGTCCCTCGAAGGGACAGGTACCCACTTATCGATTCCGCGGCCGAGTTGGCAGCCTGGTGGAACACGATATGATCCCACAAGTCCTCCGAGTTGTTGGTCGGATGGACTTCGCTGCGCTATGGGCAGCTTTGAAGCAACTCAGACTCAATCTCGCCTCCCATGCATCCTGTTCATGATGCCATGTCGGGGAACAGCGGCCCCAAGGGTCACGGTGGGCCGAGGGTGGTATCGGATACGAACAGGCGGGAGTAACGGCGAGGAGTTTGAGCGGTACACGGATTCATGCAGTTTCAAAGTAGATTAAATTTATTGACTGACGCTTTGGAGTGTAGGCAGAGATGCTTGCTCCAGTTACAAAACAAATGAACAACGAAGGGGTCTGTTGGCCCACGGGGTTCCCGAGTGAGCCCTCGCTTTCTACCCCGAAGGATAGGTGTGGCTGCCCACTTGTTAGTCCCAGGGCTGGTCAACAGCTCATTAACAGGATACGAACAACAGAACTGTAACTCAATGAGCGGTGTGACGCCAGTCCAAGATGGACGAAAACGGGTGGTCGATGGTGTTGCCGATGCCGAGGTCAATGCCGGAGGATGTCACGATATTGTCACCAACGTAAGTTGGGTTGATCAAAATTGAAGTCAGGGTTGGTGCCAAAATCAGTTTGGTAGCCAAGAATCGATACGAGGTCGAAAACAAATTGCAAAAGCCACACGGGAGGAGACCAATGGGCCGAGAAGCCCTGCTGAGGAGCAGTCCCTGTTAGAACAGCCTCTGCTCTCAGCTCCGATCTCTCCTAGCGAGACAGTCCCTGCCAAGGCAGCCTCTGTTCGCCAGTCAAGCGGGTCTCTCCCCTGGGCGGGGGCTCACAAGCCTTTTATATGAATTTAGTGGCCAATCAGGTTGTTAGTTCTAGAGAATTTTCTAGTCTAATGATGTCATGCTTTGGTTGGAACTGAGCATGTGCGTGTCAGATTGCTTCATATCTTTGTTAGCATTGAGCGTGCACATGGTGGAAAAGTAGGTCAGGCGTGATTGACAGGTCTTCAGGTCACCCGGGGGCACCTGCTGGGCACGCTGTAGAATTTTCCATTAGCTAGGCCTATCTGCGCATGTCAGATCCAGCTTTTTTTTTTGTTGTCAGCAGTCAATCAAAATTTTCTCTGACAGTGCAACTGTGTCTGTCTTGGGGCACAGGGGGTGGGTGGGGTGGAAACTACTGCAGGCATGGGTGCTAGGCCCTGCTGTGGTCATGAAGCCTCCCAACTGTGTCTGTCTTAGGGCACAGAGGGGTGAAATAAACTACTGCAGGCCTGCTAGGCCCTCCTGCAGCCATGAAGCCTGCCAGCTGTCAAGGAGCTAGGTACAGGGGAAGTCTGGGTTCTGGGGCCCTGCACCTCTGGCCATAGGCAGGCAAAATTCATGACATGGGTAGGTAACACTGTGTGTGTGTTCAGATGTGCCCTTCCTGGCACTGGGGGCCTCTGCACAACGTGGCAGTGTGCTCCAGTGAGGTCTCCTCCTCCCCTACATCCTCAGCCCAGTCCACAACTGTAAACGGCAGCAGGTAAAAATACCTTAGGTGACTCAGCAGCCAGCACCAGTAGCACCAGCGGCATCTGAGGTAGCCAAGCTGAGCTGTCACCGAGCCTTTCTTTTTATAAAGGAATTGACAGCAAGAAGTAAAGATGTTGTGTTGGATATATGTTACTCATGTGTGATGGCTTATCTTGTATT
The DNA here is from genome assembly GCF_001723895.1 of Crocodylus porosus. Classification (NCBI taxonomy): domain Eukaryota; kingdom Metazoa; phylum Chordata; order Crocodylia; family Crocodylidae; genus Crocodylus; species Crocodylus porosus. Next base: position 105,540,778 of record NW_017728918.1, on the reverse strand, counting down.
TTTATGTTTATCATGAAAAAAACCCCAGAATAGTTATAGAAATATATCTTAGGAAGCTTTTGGGTTGAAAAACCCTTAGTCAGACTGAGGAAAGTACCTACAATTGGTGTGTCTTCTGGTCCTGGATGGAAGGAACAGTAAATAAGCCAGAGGCTGGCCTGGCATGCAATGCAGGCAAGAAAGCCAGTCAGTGAAAATGGAAATGGAGGCACTGGGGGGTGAGGGACAGGCTGGGAGGGAGTGGGGGAGAGGGGAATGTAGCAGCACAGGTAAAAGTGCAGAGGTGCCTGGGGAGTCAGATGTCCGGCAGGTTGCAGTGTGTCAGAATTCCACTGTCCCATATCCTGCATGATTTTGTGCTGCAGGATGTTCAGCTCTGCCTGTTTCTCCCACAGCATCTTGTCCCCCTTGATGCTGCGGTGGAAGTTGCCCTACACCTTCCTGCATTTTGAAATCAGCTGGCTTGTAGTGGTAGTGATAGCAGTGCCATCACTGGCAGCACTGTCCCCCTCCAAGGCATCCCTGTGTAGCCTGTGTACCACACAGCAGGTGCCAACAAAGTTGGCATTATGGACAGTCTTAACTATATTGTCCCCATTGTCGGTGACCATGAACCCACGGGTGAGCTCGACCTGCCCAACGAGCCACCCCTGCACCATGCATTTCGTGGCCACCATGATGTCCCTTGTTGTGTGGGACTCATCCAGCATCTCAGCTTGGAGAAGAGCCCACCAATGGCATGACTGATCACACCAGTGCCCTGTGAGGGAGAGGTAGGCGTGATTGCTACCCCAGCTGCTCCAGATGTCTGAGGTGAAATGCAAGGCTACCTGTGGCCCTGCCTCGTGAAGCTGCTCCTTTAAGTACTCATACAGGGAGGGCACCACCATCTTGCTAAAGGTGGTGCATGCAGGCACTTGGTAAGATGGGGCCACAAGGCTATGAACTGCCTGAACCCTGGCTGTTCAACTAGGGAGAAGGGCTGGCCAGAGCAAGCATCTCCCCAGTGGTCTGGGTGATCTTGCTCACCTTGGGAATGCACCCCTCTCTATCTGCAGCTTTCCCTCACTGGTCCAGGGTGGCCTGCCTCTGCTTTTGGGGGATGGGGCTTTGGAGTGAGCAGGGGACTTCTCTTTGGGCATGCTTGCACTGGTGCCAGGCTTAGCAGGAAGAAGGGCAAGGGGGTGCTGCCTCCTGACATGCAGCAGCATTGCCATGGTGGTGAAGTGTTTCACCTCCTTGCCCTAGCTGATCTGCCTTGGGCAGTGCTAGCAGATAGCAAACCTGGGATCATCTGCCAGCTCAAAATGCTCCCACACTAGGCTACTCACCCATTTCTGGGTTGAGGGTAGGGATGCCGCCCAATTCACCCCCTCAGCAGCATGAGGCACAACAGCAGGAGGAGCTGCTTCAGCTGAGCCACTTGCCTGGGCCTCCACAACCTCAACCTCTTCTGAGGTGCTGATTTCTGGAAAGGGAGGCCTGGGTCTAAGGGAACTTTGAGGGGTGTGGAGAACAAACTCTTACTCCCCTTTGGTCCCCAGAATTGCTTGAGCCAGAGCGCTCAGGTTCCCTGGATCCAGCTTCAGCTTCTCCTCTAGCAGTGGGAGGCTCATGCTGGGAGATGACATTGGGGTGGAGGAGACAGTGATTCTGCTGCTGGTGCCTATTTCTGGAGTTAGGGGAGGTGTTGCAGGTGCAGGGATGTCAGGTACAGGTACTGCTCCCACCTCCTTGCTTCCACTGGCAGCAGAAGTCTCATGGCTGCTTGAGAAGAGGATGCGTCTTGCAGCTCTAGTTCTCCCCCTACCCCCTCTCCCTCCCCTGCCAGAAGACTTGGCACCTGCCTTTCCAGCACACTTCATATTAATCTTTCCTGTGCTGCAAAAGGTGTGCCTGTCTGATGACTTCTAGCTTGTCTGATTTGTTTGTTTTGCTTTGTGTAGATGACTGTGGCTTGATTATTGATTACTCGTTAATAAAGCATATGGTGTGTGTTTGTGTTGTTGTTCAGTGATGTGCTCTTTGCCCTAGCTCTGAATGGGTGACTTTAGGACTTCTTCTTGCCCTTCTAGCTTGTCTGCATTGTTTGCTTTGCTTTGTGTAGACTGTGGCTTGATTGTCGCTTGCTTGTTAATAAAGTATACGGTGTATATGTGTGTGTTGTTGTTCGGTGATGTGCTCTCCGCCTTGACTCTGAATGGGTGACTGTCTGACTTCTCCCCCTTCTTTTGGGCTGTGTTTCTTTACTGTATTGTTCTGTGTTGTGTAGTGTACCTCAAATATCTTCTTCTTTCTGAATTTCTATCTGACTTCTGTGTTTTTTAGTTGGTATGTCAACTACTACTATTATAACTAATAATATTAATAACTAATGTAATAGCTATACAATCTCTTCTATAAATACCTAATTTTTCTTCTTCTATGTGTGTGTGAATATGTCTGCAATGTCTGCTTCCCTGCGCAGCAATGGATCACACTGCCAGCGAAAACACTGAGCTCAGTTTTTTAAAAGTTTGCAAAAAAAAAAAAAGAGAACAAATATATATTGAAAGAAATGAATTGGATAAGTATTAAGTAGAGAGATGCTAAACTATACTAAGCTATATCTTATCCGATCCTTTCTAAGAACAAAAAGGTGCATATGACTGACTGACTATGAAGCAAGCAAAGGCAGCACAGTACCTTTCTGACACTGTTGCTCACTGAGAAACAGCTCACAAAAGGCACAGCAAGCCTGCAGACAGAGGCTTTTATGCTGTTTCTATGTCCGTCCCCCAGACACTGTGATTGGAAGGGCAGTTAGGGAGAAATCGTGCTCACTGGCCAGCTAGAGATGTCAGTCCTTCCCCCCCTGCTTTTTTTCCCCTTCTTCTAAGTTTCTTTCCCAAAAAGACTGTCTTCTGTATCTCCAAATTGCTGAATCTTTTCCAAATAGATTTGGAGGCTCCAAATTGATTCAGAAAGTTTTAAGTTTCTAGCAATTCAATTTGGATTCTGAGATTTGGCCTCTGAATCTGTCCGAATCTTTTCCGAATTGAATCACGAACCAGAGCTTCACAGAGCCCTAGTTTCTAGTGGATTTAGTTTCTGAGTTTGTAATATCAAATAATTGTTCCAACTACATATATTTTTATGCCCCTCGTGGAGAGGTAAAAAAAATAGAGGCATGAGTAATAAAAGTAATAATTCAACAGCTTGAAATGCAGTCATACCCTGAGTCAGTCTTCTGGGATTTACTTTGGCCCTTCCAAAGGAAAGAATCACTTTCTCTGAACAGTTTCTTTCAATTATGCAAAACGAGTATAATATATGTATATGTTCTCTGATCTTTAGTTAATAACTTACCTTTTGTTTAAATATCCATTAACATGAAATCATCATGGCAATTTTGGATGAATCGCAATATCACTGGCACATTTTCATACAAATATAATTAGTGTTCTAAGCTTTCCAAATAAGATTCACAGTAATATTCCTAAATTGCTGCAATGTTTTCATTCTTTTATGGTATGTGATAGAATCTTTAATACTTTTAAAGGAAAAATAGTTTCCACTGATTCTGTAGACCTTTCACACATGAAAAATCCCAACTGATATTAAGAGCTACTCACACAAGCTTCAGCATTTGGCCTGGTGAGGTCACTGCTTATTGTGCTGAACCAAAACAAGGAGTGTTCTTTGTTTAACCTGAGATAGAAAAGAAATACTATTGGCATTTACCTACAGTTTATTTTTCAGTACAGTCCCCTATGACATCAGTGCTCTTGGTTTCACACTGCTGCAGCTTGGCTATGCCTGTCTCCTACAAGTCTTTGTCCTACATGTCCAGAAGCATTTTCACTGTTGCAATCACCTCATTATCATCACTGAGACACTTCCCGCAAATGCCATCTTTCAGCATGGGCAATAGGTAGAAGTCTAAGGGTGTGTCCTGATGAGTACACATATGGACAGGCTCATGTTTCCCACTGGAAAATGGTAGTGGCACATATTTGCACTGCTTTTTGTCCCTGGGCAGGTCCCTGCATGTGCACTCCAAAGCATGGCAACTTTACAAACTCCAACGTGGAACTCTACAAACTCCTGACTGAAGACCCCATGGCACAGTACCAGAAGGAATTAAATACACTCTTAAAGAAACTACCTTTGGGAGCAGGAGAAGAGTAATGCTTCCACCTCCTGGGAGGCCAGGAAACTTTTACTTTTTTATTACCCAAGATCCACAAACCTGGCAACCCAGGACATCACATTGTCTCTGGAATTGGCATCATCATGGCAGGAGTTGCTGGCTACGTTAACTCAATCCTATTCCCATATGCCATGGGATCTGCCAGCTATTTAAAAAATACAACAGCTTTCCTAAAAAAACACTAGTTTCCATTGACAAGCTAGTTAGTAGCTACCATAAATGTTACCTACCGTCTCTGTATAACAACATTCCCCATGAGGATGGATTAGAAGCCATAAAGCACATTATCCTTTCTGCTTCCATTCCACTCTCCTTGCTTTGTCTTTACACATAACTACATCAGATGTGGGGACTTATCTATATTGAGAAATAAATGGCACTGACATGGGCACGTGTATGGCTCCCAAATATGCCAGCATATTTATGACAGACCTTAAATTCTGGTTCCTCCTTAGCAGCCCTCTCATCCCCTTGGTGTACTGATATCATAATCATATGGACACACGGGAAGAAATCTCCAGAGAAATTCCATGAGGACTTTAACAGCTTCTAACACTCTATTAAACTAACTCTGGAAAACTCTATCCAAAACATCCAGTTCTTGGACACCACTGTGAAAGTTTTCAATGGCCATATCTCCATCCCGGTATATTGGTAGGGTGACCATATATCTCAGATTGGCTGGGACAATCCCAGATATTGAAGGCTGTCTCAGCATCTTGACCATTGGAGAAAATTGAAGCAAAAGTATTGGACTTGTGGGAACTCATTCTTGAGTCAACTCAGTTCTTGAGTCAACCTCTTGCCCAGTTCTTGGGTCAACCTAGCCAGTGGACTGCTCCCTGGTCTGCATTCTGCTGGGCTGCAAGTGGAGTCACTTGCCAAGTACAGTGGTAGGTGAGGGGGAGAAGGAGACTAACCTGTGTTAAGTATGCTGTAAACTGAGATAATGGATTTTTATCCACATACCTGTGTTACCTTTTATAGGCCTTATGTCCCTCCCTCAGTGCATTCATTATTTTCTCTCCTACCTACCTTCCTTCTCCCAACAGTGCCCTCTCCTTTTTCCTCCTCTCTTCCCTACCCTTTGCATTCTAAGCACTGCTTTCTATTTAGAAGCTCTGTTCCCTGAAGTCCCCTCAGAGCATCTGATAAAGCAAGCTGAAAGCTTACATATCTCTGACTCAGTTAATTTATTAGGTGAAAATTTACCCTGCCTTCTGCAATACAAAAAAATAACAGCTTATCTGATTTTGGTACCATATTCACTTGTGTATAACCCAGATGAGGTTAATATATTCTCAGATCCATTCATTATCTTTTTAACAAGGCCCTTCACATTCTTCTGCAGAAAACTGCTTTATTCAAAATAAGTTTGTAGTACAAGAATGCAAAAGGTGACTACTGGTTTATTACTGAAGCTATGCCTTTCTCAGCCTACTACAATTTTTTACTGTCAAATCAGATGGGTTCTGTATTTCCCCCATGTGAATTATTCAGTAACTTTTTACACGCATCCCTGTTATCATTGTACCCCTGCTAACACAAGCAGTTTCAGAACACTGATATATATCCTTATCAGCATGAGGTATACTGTATAACTCATCCTCACTACACAGGAAAGAAGAAAAAATGATTTACCCAAGCTTAGGTCAAGGCAATGGGGAGAAATTCAGATGGTAATATGAACTGCATTCACTGACACACATATCTTGTTCATGTCCAGTAAGCAATTTTTGCCTGGAATGCAAATTAGGTTTTATAATTCAGTTCCAGAACTTGCCTCTTGTTACTGCTGAAGCTTCAGTTGCTGCTGCTTATTAATACATGCATCTCTTCTGGTTATTAATAGGGGTACCAAACACTAATATGAAAGAGCATCATCATTCACCCCCCTCACCTTTACTTGGATTGACATTGATCACGTCTCTAGTTTAAAGACTGTAGGGACTGCCTTTTGTTTTCCTTCGGGCAGAATCTGGCATTCAAAAGAGAACATGATGTTCTTGTGCTCCTTTGCTGAGCAAAGTTTAACATAGTTCTTTTGGTGTTTTTACAGGTTTACCACAACTTACTGAGTTTAACTACTCAACCAAGTGCAAATTATTTAAGGACCAATACTCATGCTGTATAAGTCCTCTTAATATAGACAGTAGTTACTGATATCTTATGGATGGAAAATCTGACCATTTCTTGCTAAAACTTGCTTTACCTTGCTATTTTTATTTGGAGATCACTTTATTTCTCATACAGATCAGCATGTCTCTGAGCCTGAAAACACATTTCACTTTGGCTAGGGACAGAAATTATACATTAATCATTATAAGTGGTAGAAAACCGGTTCAAATCTGTAACACAACAGAGCTAGGGACAGACATTCAAAAAGCCCAAGCCTGAATTGATTCAATCTTTGCAGGTTAGTCTGACCTGCATAGATTGAACCGGTTTGCAAATGCATAGCTTTTGATTCAGGAAATGCAGGCACATGCCTGCAGTGGCTCAGGCCAGAAGCACTGTACTCAGGCCAGAAGCACTGCACTAGAGTGAACCCTCCCTTCATTTCCACACTGCTGAGCTGGGGCAGGGGGTGTGACCAGGCCCTGACAGGATGCTGTGATTGTGGAGGGGCTTAAACCCCCACCCTGACCTGCACAGTTTCCAGCCAGGGTGTTCCTGGAGGGGGAAGGGAAAGCAGTCCTTGCCAGGCTTTTCCCCAACTTGCAGCTCAAGGGGTAGGAAGTGTTGCCAGACCCTGGCCCTGGCTAGCACTCTGAAGCAAGGATTGGGGGAGGGAGGATCTGCTTGTGTGGACCCCATGCATCTGTATTATCCTGCTAGCTAGTGCTTTGTATTTACCCAAATCTCAAACAGACAGCACTGACAGGTCCCATTCATTGCAAACCAGGTCATTCCTCACACCTCTCTGTCCTGTTGAACACTGACAGATTGCAGGGTGGGGCGAAGCTGCACTCTAACCAGGCTCAGTAAATTGATGTGTAGAAGCAATCACCAGCATTAATTGCTGCATAAATAAACTTAATGTGATATAAGGGTTTCAGGGAGGGTCTGAGATGCCTGCACTTCGATGACTTTGAAGTCAGCCAGCAGGGAACTTATTAAAACACAAAGCTTATCAGCCCATCAAGCAAATGAAAGCACCTCTCTCATTAGTTCAAGCTCTTCTTACTGCAGGGTATAACAGGCATTTTGCCAGGCATTTGGAAGCCACTGGCTTCTTGCTTAGACATTACTGGCTAACCTGCTGATTAGTTCCAGAAAGCCCTAAGCAGACACTGTTCTGTCTGCCTCTGTTCCAGTGAAACTGGAGACACAAGCACAAACACCTCTCAGCAATAGCTAACATGGGAGTGGCATGGCCAGGTGCTGGCTGGTGCTTGTGCCACTGGGGTCCCTGTTGTGGGCGAGGGGAGATCCTTGCTTGAACAGTGAGTTGCGAATGGGGGGGCGGGGGCAGGGGGAAGCTGGCAGATGCTGCTGTGCCCCTGCCAGGAAGACCCTGGCTGCAGTCCCTCACCCCCTTCTCAGCCGACTGGAGCTGTGGCTAGGCAGAGAAGAGTGGGGCCAGCTCTGCTCTCTGGAGCAGACAGCACAGCCCAGAGCTGAAAAGCATGGTGGGATTCTGAGAGACTCTGATTTAACTTAAACCTGGAAGGGGTCTGGGACAGAAGTTCCACAACCCAGTTTGACCCAAATCAGTTAAATCTGATACTATATTCAACCAGGTTATCTTAAACCAGTTTCAGCCATTGAAACTGGCTTATGTGCACTGAACTTATGTTCTATTACAGGTTTAAACCAGTTTCTGATCACTTAAACTGGTTTATGTGTAACTTCTAATGCCAGTTCAGTGCACATAAATAGTTTCAAAATGGCCAAAACTGGTGTAAGATAAACCTGGATGAGTATAGTATCAGACTTAACTAATTTAGGTTAAATTGGTTGATTGAACTGCTGTCCCTGGTCCTTGCCAGATTCAAAATGTCTGCTCTAGCACAACAGAGAGGCATGCTCTAGCAACCCCCAGTTTCTGGCCTGAGCCACTGCATGCATGTGGCTGCATTTCTGGAATCAGAAGTTCACTTGCTTCTTGGTTCAATCTTTGGAATTAAGACCTAGCATGCAAAGATTGAGTTGATTCAGCCTCAGGCTTTGAGACCATCTGTACTTAGCCTTTGAGTTAAATTTAAGCATGTATAAGCAAGAATGGAAAAAAATTGGGCCTGTTACTCTGATATTATTATTATTATTATTATTATTATTTGGTACTAGTAATGAAGTCTCTGCCTTACTTTGCCTATTTGTACAGCAGCAGGTATTTTCAATATTGGTACTATGTAGCCTATATCACAGCAATATTTGAACACAATTGTACAATGTTCTGAGGTATAAGCAGTGTTTAAAAGTGCAAAATAGTATCACTCCTGTCTTCGATATTCATTGTAAAAACAAATAGAGACTTTTGTAATTATGGTAATACCATTAAACTTCACAAGAGTTCTACTGGTCTAACAAATAATTTCCCTCATTTTACAAAAGGTTGCATGACTAAGGCAAGGTGTAGGTGAAACTTCTTCACAGTCAGGGTATCCAGATTGTGGAATAAGTTCCCTCCAGAGGTGGGGCAATCACGAACCCTGGAAATCTTCAAGAGGAGACTGGATAGTCACCTTGCTGGGGTCACTTGACCCCAGTTGTCTTTCTTGCCTAGTACATGGGGACTGGACCTGATGATCTTGTGAGGTCTCTTCTATCCCCTTACAATCTATGAATTTATGAATGCCCTCATCTATCAGTACCAGGTGACAGCAGTCAGCCTTTTGCAAGGTTGGTCCCTGCTTTGTGAACAACAGTTGATTTAAACAAACACAAAAATGTGAAGGTAGTAAAGAGGGGTCAGAATGCTGCTACTTGGCTTAAAGTGGTAGTGGGTTGCTGTTTGCCCAGGAGAAGCTGTGCAATGAATATTCTTTCTTCCAAGGCACCCTTCTTGTGCAGGGCTATATGTTGCCGGTGGGGGTGTAGCTCTCTATGTTAAGGAAAGCTACATGTCCCTGCAAACTGATATTGGTGACTAGGATGGATGACTGGACACCCCCTGGGTTAAAATCCGTGGGGAACACGGCACAGGGGACACAATGGTGGGATTCTATAACAGACCTCCCACCCAAAGTCCTGAGCTTGACCAGGAGTTCACCTGGGAACTGGCTGAGGCTGCATGCTCCAGGACCATGGTTGTCATGGGTGACTTCAATTACCCGGACATCTCGTGGGAGGATCACTCAGCAAAATCCAAGCAGTCACAAAGCTTCCTCTCATGCGTGGATGACCTCTACCTGACTCAAGAAGTCTATGGGCCAACAAGAGGCAAAGCGCTGCTCGACCTGGTACTGGCTACTGGGGATGACCTAACTGGCAACCTAGTGATCGATGGGAAGCTGGGTGACAGCAACTACGAGCTGATCAACTTTACCATCCGCTGTAAAGCTGGCAAGTCAGTCAGCAACACAGAAGTTCTTGATGTCAGGAAAGCCAACTTTAAGAAACTCAGGAGGGTTGTCAGTGAGGCCCTAAAGGACCATGACCCCAGGAAGATGGGAGTTCAAGAAGAGTGGTTGCTCCTCAAGGGAGCGATCCTCAATGCACAAGCTAAGTCTATTCCATCTCAAAGGAAAGGCAGCAAGAGGCACAACAGCCCCCTGGCTCTCCAGGGACCTAGCAGACCTCCTGAGGCTAAAAAGAAAGGCCTACAAAGGATGGAGGATGGGAATCACCTCCAAGGAGGATTATTCTGCACTGGTCCGGTCCTGCAGGGAGCAAACCTGGAAAGCCAAGGCTGCAACTGAACTCCAACTAACTTTGAGCATCAAGGACAATAAAAAGTCCTTTTTCAGCTATGTGGGGAGCTGGAGGAAAAGCAAGGGCAACATTGGACCCCTGCTGAACCAGATGGGGCAACTGACAACAGACGCCCAGGAAAAAGCCAACCTATTAAATGGGTACTTCACGTCGGTCTTTCATCAGTCCCATGGGATGCCCATGCCCGCTATGGGACAGGGAGGTCCAGGTGAGGAAGATCCCCTGCCCTCCATAAATGCTGACCTCGTGAAGGATCACCTTGAGAAGCTGGATACCTTCAAGTCAGCCGGCCCTGACAATCTACACCCAAGGGTACTCAAGGAGCTGGCGAGCATCATAGCCCAGCCCCTGGCACGGATCTTCAAAAACTCCTGGCACTCTGGTGTAGTGCCCGAAGACTGGAAGAAGGCCAATGTGGTGCCTATTTTCAAGAAAGGGAGGAGAGTGGATCCGGCAAACTATAGGCCCATCAGCCTGACTTTGATCCCGGGGCAGATCTTAGAAAAGTGTATTAAAGAGGCCATCCTTAATGGACTGGCTGACGCCAACATCCTAAGGGCTAGCCAGCACGGGTTTGTCATGGCTTGGTCTTGTTTGACCAATCTCATTTCCTTCTATGACCAGGTGACCTATCATCTGGACAAGGGAGAAGAGATTGATGTCATATATCTTGACTTCAAAAAAGCCTTCGATCTGGTATCCCATGATCTTCTCTTGGTGAAACTGGCCAACTGTGGCTTGGGTCCACCACTATCCACTGGCTGGGAAATTGGCTCTGTGGTCAGACCCAGAGGGTAGTAATTGATGGCAGTCACTCATCATGGTGTCCTGTGACAAGTGGGGTCCCCCAAGACTCTGTTCTTGGACCCATATTGTTCAACATCTTCATTAATGATGTGGACACTGGAGTCAGAAGTGGACTGGCCAAGTTCACCAATGATACCAAACTTTGGGGCAAAGCATCCATGACAGAAGACAGGTGGGTGATCCAGGCTGACCTGGACAGGCTCAGCAAATGGGCGGATGAGAACCTGATGGTGTTTAATGCCAAAAAATGCAAGGTTCTCACCCTGGGGGGGGGAAAAAAAACCTGCAGCATCTTTATAGGCTCGGCAGTGCTATGCGGGCTAGCACTACGGAGGAAAGGGACTTGGGGGTCAGGATTGACCACAAAATAAACATGAGCCTGCAATGTGATGCTGCAGCTAGTAAAGCGACCAAAACGCTGGCTTGCATCCATAGATGCTTCTCAAGCAAATCCCAGGATATCCTTTTCCCCCTGTACTCGGCCTTGGTGAGGCCGCAGCTGGAGTATTGTGTCCAGTTTTGGGCTCCACAATTCAAAAAGGATGTGGAGAAGCTTGGGAGAGTCCAGAGGAGAGCCACGCGCATGATCAGAGGTCAGGAAAGCAGACCTTACAATGACAGGCTGAGAGCCATGGGGATCTTTAGCCTGGAAAAGCGCAGGCTCAGGGGTGATCTGATGGCCACCTATAAGTTTATCAGGGGTG
>NW_017728918.1:105516332-105528843 GCF_001723895.1 Crocodylus porosus | reverse complement strand
TTGGGATCCTATGACCCCAGCTGACTTCCTGCCCTTTGGGCAGGGGGCTGGACTCAATCTTCTAAGGTCTCTTCCAGCCCTAATGTCTATGAAATCTATGAAACAGTGCTGCACTGATAAAAGATATAGCTTATTTCCCCACTGACAGCTAATTCTGCTGGAGAGTATATAGAAGGAGGGCAGAGTCATCCTCCCTCCCCCATTTTTGTCCTTACTTGGAGGTTGGGAGGAGAACAATATAGCCTCAAATGTCTCAGACCTGAAATCTAAGTAGCATTTAATACGGTTCTGCAGAGAAGGGAAAACTCCATTTTGCAGCTGACTTAAGCCAAGGCATAAATCTGGCTCCTAATAATAATGTGGAGGAGTATATTCAGCACATTAAATGACAGCTACAGAGAAAGAAAACAGGAAAATATCAATGACAAAACAAATCTAAGCCTAATTTCTAGAGAGAAAAGGGGAATAAATAACAGGCATCGTTGTCAATAGGAGATGAAGAAAAATAGAATATGAGTGCCTGTGGTGTAAGTGCTGCTTCTTGAGTGGCCAAAAAGCAGTGTTCCAAATTTGCACTCTCTGTTCTTGTTACGGTGCTGTTGACATTTCTCAGATTTTGTTGTGCCAAGTATTCACGGGAAATATGAGGACCATACAACTAATGAGCTAGAAGAGAATTACGTTGTGATTTCAAGAAAAACTAGAGGACTTAGAGTATGGGTATAATTGTGACCAGGGTTGTTACTGCTTAGGTGGGTGATGGACACAACAAGTTTGGAAGCCTGAGATCAAAATATATTGTTGTTTTTTTCAAATCCCCAAAGTTTGTACCAGTGTACAGTCCTAGGTTCTCTATGTATATGTTTTTCATAACGTGGTGGTAGTTTATGCCTTACTTGCAGCACTGTATTTGTCTGCCAGAGGAATGGGACCACAGATGCAATCTTAGAACATTCTCCAGATGAAACTGTGATTTCATTTGAACTAATCTGCATTTACATCACTGTAGTTGAAATCATGCAAATGCCACCCAGAAAGTAAAAATCCCTCCCAATGGGATTTCAGCAACATTAAAGCAGGAATGAATCTGTTCAAATACCATGTAATTAGTGGGCAAGAAACATCAGAAGGATTACACAGCTGTTGCAAAGATATACCTTGAAACCACAGAACTTTGTTAATAGCACATGCACATTTGTAGCATTTTTGTTTAGCAGTGCGCAAGGTACAGACTTTTAGTTTACTGCAAATAAATATTGGATGGATTTCCTGACCAGCTGCACATTTCTTTTATAAGTAAGAAAGAAACAAAATGTTTATCCAGTTAAAGCACTCCTCTGGCCTGATCCTTCCTGCCTGTCTGCACCCACAGTTCTCAATAGTTGTTTAAAGAACATAGAATCAATCCCTTCCCCTTTGCAAAAGTATCAATTTAGTAATCAAGGAGAAATGATGTGGTACAGAGGAAGGAGGGGCATATCTGACTCCAAAGCTCTGTTCACTATATTTTTCGAAAGAACAAAAGGAGAAATCCTTTATTTTGTTTTATAGTCTTCCCATCAAGCAATTCAATAGTGAATGTGGAGAAAAGATTAATAGTCTGTTATGTTCCTGAAGTACTCTAGAGGACCTGCATCAGACCATGTGATACATTTTAACTGTTTTCTTTCCAGACATATTTTCCCCAGACAGTTATAATTCTTTATTCTTAACATAGTCACATAATCAGCAACTGAACAGGATGTTTGTTTTTAATCAAACAATGGCACTATATGTGCAAGGGTGTAGGTTGTAGCTGTGTTGGTCTAAGGACATAGGCAGACAAGGTTCTTTGGGTAAATCTGATATCTTTTATTAGACCAACTCAAATAGTTGGAAACATTCTTTTTCACAAGCTTTGGGGTACAAATACCCTTTGTCAAGCTGAAAAGGCATATTTGTACCCCAAAGCTTGGAAAGAAGAATGTTTCCAACTATTTGGATTGGTCTAATAAAAGATACCAGATTTACCCAAAGAACCTTGTCTGCGGATACAATTAATGTGAAGCAATAAGCTCTGGTGCACATCATGCCAGAGTTTATTGCTCCTGGGCACCATGTTTATACATGCACCTGGGACTGCAGCTTGTTGAGTCGGGTCAGAACAGCTCCAGCTGGCAGGGAACCTGGGGGGTCAGCCTGCCAGCTTTTGGATGCTCTGACCCAGTTCAGTGTGCTGCAGAGAGGCTGGCTAAGGCATGAGGGCACTTCATTGTGAGGCAGGCAGCCCCTGCACTGAAGCACCCTCATGCCCCAGCCAACCCTGTTCACATCTACACATGCACTGCTGCACACTAAAGAATGCTGCCGCAGGGTAGTACTTGTATTTACAAGTACTAACCTATAGGGGCATTTATTAATTTACTGCAGCCTAATAGGGCCACACATGGAGATGTGGAGACCTTACTGCAGAGCTACTTAGGCAGCTCTGCAGTAAATGCCTCATGTAGATGTGCCCTCTAATAAACTTAATTGTGCACCCAGGTTTTTGTTGAAGTGCATTACAAGGATTTCATAGATTGGTGTGATACTGTCAGGTGCAATTTCACCTAATAATGTGATTGACTAAGATAATGGCTATAAAAAATATGACAGAAGCTACAGAATAAGTGTACGGAGTTTACCAAAATCTGTTCAAATTCTGACTACCTCCATGTGTGGAGGGATTTCTGGGTAATCTCTAATGAGGTAGTTACCTTTTAGAAGTATTGGGGTTTAGTAGAAAGAACTAGATAGTGCTGGGTTTCTATTCAGTGTTTTGCCACTGACCTGCTCTGTGACCTGCCCTTTGCCTCTTGGCACCTGTTTCTCTTCTCATCCCTTGTCTTATCTGTTTAAACTATTAAAGCAAGGACTGGCCTCATGTTTGTTATGTTGAGGCAGCCATACAGATGCTACTGCAAACTAAATCATACATTAACTAAATTTTTTTTCTTTCTGAAGGCACTCAGCTTTTACTGACTTAAAGCACCATTTAAAGGTGAGCTAATCTTCACAATAGCCCTGTGAAGCTGTAGGCATTGTTGTATTTCTCTTTATCACAAAAGACCAGATTTTTAGCTTTTTTGGCACCAGCGTAAGGTTCTCATCCTTCAAAAACTTAGACATGTACTTAGATTTATGTACATAAATAGTCCCACTGACATCCATGCAGAAACCTATGAGATTGGGACCTAAGTCTTCTCTGCATTGCTCTGAGGCATTAGTAGAACTTGCAGCCCAAAGGATGGGGAGGTTTTTGTTCCCTCCTGATTCTGTGCTTCAGCAGGAACTGGTGAGGACCCCTAGTGTAACTCAGCCATCTCTGGGGGGCTGCATAAAACATCACAGCCAGCCGCTGGCTTCCCTTTGCACTGAGACACTGCTGCCCCCCATTTCACTGTGCTTTGCTAGCTCCTGATATACCTGCACTGAATCAGGAGTAACACCACTGTGATTTTTCCATTCATCTAACTTGGCTCAAAACACACCAGTGTTAGTCTGTGAGCTCAAAATCTGGGGCCTTGGCCTGGTCAACATGGTCACTCATCTCAGCATGCCATCCTATAGCTGATCACCCAGACTGATCAAGGTTGTCCTGAAGCCTCCAGCTGGCCCTAATCCTTTGTCCACTCCCTGTCACCAGAACAGACGGCAAAGATTACCTGACCCATGTATAAACCTGAGCCAGAACAGGAAGTGTCTGCGCAAAGGGCTCTACCTGACACATGCCTGCTTTGCTGCTCCCTCCTACTTACCCTTAGGCTCCATTCTCTGATTGATCTCCTGGCTTCCTGATTTGGCTTCTTGGTAACCTCACTCTCCATCTACTCCTTCAGTGTCCTTGACTCAGCTTGATTTTAGTCTCTGCTCTCTAACCAATCTCTCAAGTCATTTTCCTAGTCTTTCCCTAGTTCACTCATCCTGACCCTGATCAGCATCGTGATCCATCCCTAAGGCTGTTGATAGATGTAAAGAAAAAAAAAGCACTTTATTTTCAGCTCAGTGCACCCTGCGCTGAGTGCAGCATATGCCCAGAAGAGGCATTGTGTTAGTTTGACCCAGCTCACTCAAAGTCTGTATGGATCAGCTGCTTCAGCCACGGTTTTTGGCACTTTTTTCTAATAGGTAGTTGAATCAGCTATTAGCTAAAAGTGCCAAAAAGCCCCACTGAGGCTTCTGATCTATATAGATGCTACAGAGCCAAGTCAAACTAATGCAGTGCCTCTTCTGGTAAAGTGCTGGGTTTTTTGGGTTTTTCTCATGCTTGTCAGCACTGAGTGGCCGCAGACCCAGCCACCCATGTTCTAGCATGACAAGTACAGGTTATTATCAGTAGGAAGCCAAAGATTACCTCCCACACTATTTTAAAATCTACTGCCCAAAAATATTTATTAAATGAAAAGCATGAGAAGTGGCAGAACATTGACTACTTATGAGACGATCTGAAAATACATTTATATGAAATAGTCATTTCTTGCTTGTTTTTAATATGAAATGGCCATAGGGCAGAAGCCAAAGGAGGTTAAAGCCAAGACCAAATAACATTCCCTTGTTTGGGTTTCTGATGAGTCTCCTGTTTTACACTATTGCATGTGATATAGACTACTTTAAAAACATCTCTTGAATTTTTACATCATGCTTCACTGAGTACTTTTACCAAGAGCAAAGGAACAGAAATACAGCTGCCTTTCTAATTGATCTAGTGACACAAAAGAGATTTTCCTTCTGACAGCATTTACTGTACCACAGTTCCAGAGGCATGATGACCTAATTGTCCTTGACCTGAAATGATTTTAAGTGAAGTGCAGCCCCATTTTTTGGCAGGAAATCAGTCCTCCTTTGAAACCCCATCTCTCCTGCTCCCTGCTTTCCTTATTTTCACTCAAGTAGTCTCAGGTTAGGAAATAAAACATTCAAACTAGGTTGCAATAAGAAATGCAGATGTATTCATTGTTAGCTGTGACTATATCTGCAAGGCCATCTAGGAATAATGTTTTCTAAATTGTATGTTAAAGATAAATATGCCACATGTGTCGAGCTAGACAAAGTGGCACAGTTAAAGGGACAATTTAAAAACATAAAACAGGCAGCTTATTCCAGCCCTGCCAAGAACATTTAGGTGCCTTAGGAACATGTTCTCCCCTGTTTTGCTGAGTTCTGTTTCTGCCTTTCCACTGAATGATTTTCATGTCTTGCTTGTGTTTTGCTTTGCCTCTTTCTTTTAACCTGCTTCCTGCTAGTTTTACCTGTTGCTCTTCTTAGCTCTTGTCCCTAGATACTTCTCCCACTGACTCTTTTTTCTATGTGCAGGTGACGCAAGGATTGAACTCCTTGGGCATGTTCCCCTTCCCAGCCCCGTACCTCTGGAGGAGTTCCCTGGGCTCCATCACCTGGCCGGGCTTGGGCCCTACTTACTTTCCCTGCTCCTGGCTGGGCTACATGGTCAGTCACTCAGCATGGGGACTTTGATCTGGCCCCTGCCCCTTCCTTCCTCCACAGCTTGACCTGCTGGGGCTGGCAGGTGTGTGCATGAGCATGCATTCAGCTGTCCCCCCAGCCCAGGATCAACCCAAAGAGGCTCTGGTATCTACCTGTCAGTCGGGATCCCCAGCTTGGTGACCACTGTTCTAGTTCCTGAAAATAATGAAACAATATTTGTAAAATTTCAGTAAAAATATTCATCCTTTAAAACAGTCCTGCAATGCCCTCTTTCCAAAAAATGTTGGGTTGATTGCTACTTTTGTTTACAATAAATGTAAAAATGGAGAAAGAAAAAAAAACAAAACTGCCTTTCCTGCAAAAACCGCCCCCCCACCTTTTGAAATTTCAAGTGGAATTCATGGTAGCCATCACCAACAGCTTTCTTTTGGTACTGGCTATCACATTTTCTCATGTGGTATTACCTATTCTAGATTTCCTTGGTTCCTACTATTAATAGTTATTCTAATCAAAACCTTCTGGATTTTCTTTTTGCTAGTTACTGAATAGTTTTAAAGCCCTAACACTACAAGATTCTCATGAAGCCAGACCCCTAGACCCATCAGGTACACCAGTGAAGTTTAATGGGGTTTCATGGGGAGGAGGGCTCCCTTTACCTGCATGGAGTAACATAGGGTGCTTGTACACATGCAGGGAGGCTGTAATTATACTGCACTGGAGCAGACTCAATTAACTGAGTCTGCTGGGGCATGCTAATTACTGCACTCTGGCAGCCTCTGTGCCTCATGTATCAAATGAGCTATAGTTAAAGTGTCCCTGCCATGATTTGAAGTGTGGGGACACTGCTACACCACCAGAAGCTGTGAGCACTTTCATTAAAGTAGCTCTCAGAGCCACTCTAATTAAATCACACACCCCTCACCCCCTGAAACTGTGTAAAAACACCCATGCAGATTTGGGCTTGAATAATATTTGTTGTCCTAAGTCTGTGCTAATTTTATTAAATCATTTCCTTTGCTTTATTACTTGGAATTCATATAAAATCGCCAAAAAACTTTGGTGAACTTCCACAAGTTTTCAAGACTCTGTTCTGTAGGGAAGAGAAAGTTTTTTTTTTTTTTTTTAAAATAAAAATGGCATCTAAAACCCATACAGAGATGTTCCATTTTCCTATTCAGCTTTGGTAGAACTAGAGCTTTACATATCAGATAAAGGAAAGGCTGAATATAACAGCAAAAAAAGGCAAAATATTTTCAAGTGCTTAGGGCAGAGAACTGGTAATCTGATTTCTATAGATTGGCTTTTCTGTAGATTGCTCTTTGATATTGAGCTAATAATTTAATTTCTTAAATTTATTCTGGACAACCATTGTGACATAAATATCTGTAAGTGGGAGGTAAGCATTTTTAAGTGCAATTAAAATGCTTTAAGTGGAAGATGCTATGGATATGCAGAATATTTGTATTAATAAATTACTGTTTTTTATCACACTTAAAGCAGCCTCTAAATTAACTGGGACTGGAAGATGAACTATTAGACAAATTAACCTTTATATAAAACATCTAGGTAAGGTCTTTCAGTAAATGCCTAGACGGAATTTATAGATTTCACTGTGGTTTCCCCAAAGAATGGGCATCATTCTCTTTCATTAAAAATAGGCTGTAATATCCAAGATTGATCTGTTAATGAGTGGATCAGACACAGGCATCACTTCACCACTATCTAACTTATTACCATATAAAAAGTGGGCACCTTCTTTATGCAAATGAAATGAAGTGGCATTTACATTTTAACAGGCGTAATCGTCATGAAGAAAACAGACATTCTCTGAACCTTTATGAAATCAAGACTTCAGATGTAACGGGAGGAGAGGCCTCATTATGGCAGTGGCTGAAAAATGCTGGGTAAAAACTCTTGGAGCCTTTCTGTAACCATTCCCATTCCCTTATGGCTAAGGTGCAAAAACCAGGGCCAAAAGTAATGGTTTGACCCTGCATATCCTCACACACAGAATAAATAGATGAGACTTCAGTAGTGAGAGAGCATGGGATTGCAGGAACAGCCCCTGAACTCTTAGGGGAAAATAAGATTATTACATTAAAAATTGGTTTGATCTTCAGATCCTGTAAAATGGACCAGTTTTAGGAAGCAAAAACCATTTATGTTGGTTTCCACCCCCAGAATAATTGGTCCACATCAAAAGTATATTTTTCTGTTCAAAGCAAAATAGATACAAGACAAAATCCACCAGTTATGTGATTTGTTTGTAAAATCGCAATTGTCAGATTCTGATTTGAGTTTTGGAGAACAATACTCAATCTGATTGCAAACTCTATAGGTGTAAACACATCTATTTGTTTTCTGCTGAAGCCTACTGTTCAAATATAATAGAGTGAAGAAAATGTTTAATTTGTTTTCTTACAAAGACTAGAATCTCTTTATAAGAACCTTTACTGAAAATCACATGCTACTCTCAGTCTGCTTCCAGCCAGTCTGAAATGATTTTTTCTACTATGTTAATTTTTTACTCGCCTTTAGGACATGTCTCTGTTTGTTATTCCACTGATTGACACATCATTCTTTTGCAACACATTTCTTTTAATGTTTGAGAAGGGGGGAGGGGTAGCAATGGGAGACTGTATTTCTTGTTCTGTATTCTGGGAGATATGACTGATCATATTTTGAATCAACATTTCCCTATCAACAACCCCCGTCCCCCCAATTTTTTTCTGTATTTTCTCTCTCATATTTTTACTTCCATTTTCTACTTTACGAAATAATAATCTTAGCTTGCTGTAGTTAAGACTGGACATGGGCCCTTGAGAAAGCAGCTGCAGGGAAACTAATATGGGGGTTTTGGCCAGTGTTTCACATTCTCCCTAACCAAATCCTTTGTCTTCTGTTAAATGCAGCATGTTTAATAAGGTCTCTTATTTAGCTTTTTGTTCTTAGCTTATGCAGTGCCTAACACAGTGAGATTATTAGGGCATGATTACAACAGGAAGTAGCAGAAAGTTTGATGTAAATTGGCCAGTATAAGTGCTCTTGACCTATATACACCTTAGGATTTAAGCGAACACCCTACACTAGCTCTGCATGAACCAGATCCAGAATTGGAAGTCATCTAGCCATGTTAGCATGGCGCTCCAAGCTAGGCTAATAAATCCTACTTCTCACCAGAGCTAATTAGTATATGCTCAGCACTAGACTAATGTGGCTGTACAGCAATTCAGAAGCTAGTATGCATCCTGCATGATGTTGCCTCGCAGCATATAGACACACTCCTGAATAATTTTGCCTAATAGCATCATGATAGGCCTTCTATGGCATGAGTAAGGGTTGCAGGCAGTCTGTGGTTTCCAAAAGGCAGGTTAGGGTGGCACTTTAGAGACTAACTGGTTCAAAAAGGTGTGACCTTTCATAAGTAGGTTGTCTTCCACCTCTCCTTCTACCTGATATTTGCTAATTACCTCTCTCTACCTGTGGTTTGCAAGAAATGCAAAACCAAAAAAGTAAAAAAAACTGCAATCCCCCCTCAAACCCACCATTCCTTTTATGTAATCTGCTTGATGTGATGTTGGTGACTGCTGGTGGCTGCTGATAGACCTGTGCTTTGGACCCATGCAAATAAAGAACAGATCCAACCAATTAACCTGCAACTACACGCTCACACTCGTACTTTTCCTTAGATTCATATTTTATTGAAAATCCTTAATGAAAGTGGGTTGGGATCCTGGAAAGCAAACTATTCTGAATATGCTGTGCTGATGTGCAAGATCAGTATAACACTTCTGTGATAAACCTAATAGGATTTCTCATCTGCATAACTTTATCCATGGGTATGTTTGCACAAAGTCATTATGGCTTCATAGTGCCCTTGGAGTCCATCTTCATATAGACAGTTGCAGGCTTGGGCCCTTTAGTCTCTATGGATTGCTTTTACCTAACTCTCTCAGTGATGCTGCAAAGAGGCAAACAGCATATAACACTTTTCCTCAGAAATAAAATAAATTGGGGATCAGAAGAAATGTTAAGTAAAAGAATATAAATTACAAGAGTAAAAATACCAAGCTAATGTACTATTGTTACTGTGTCATCAAATGCCCCACTAGCCACTGCTGGTCTGAAGTGACAGGTGATCCTTGTAGCCAGATGGGGTACACCTGATACTGGTCATACTTCAGTCAAGGAGCAGCAGCCCTTGCTAGTAGATGCCTCACTAAGTCCCTTTAGCCATCAGAAAGTAGTGAAGCAGTACCTGCTAATTGTTATTAGCAGGTACTGGTATTGCTAACAGTACCTGCATCTTGTGTCTAACCATAGAGGGAAGTGGAAATGGCACTAGGTTCCCTGGGCAGGCAGAACCAGCTGTTCCTACTCCCTCTAATGTGAAGTAAAGAGATGAAAGGCAGAGAAAAGAGGGGAAGCAGATCCCAAAGGTTTGACAAGATGGGGCATTTGTTCCTGATGGCATTTGGCAAGCCCAGGAGGAAGACCATTAGCATAATATTCCCACTGATGATTAACCTTGTCAGTTGATACGGTAGTCAGTCACTCTTCTGCCCTTCACTGCCCCTAAAACCTGTGGTTGTGACCTTGCAACTGATGCAATTTTCTTCACTGTCTTGAGAGGAGGCCTCCATGTGTGCTTCAAGTGTATGCTCTGCTGTTTGGACTCAGGGTCAAAGCTGGTCATGAATTTTTCTGGATTAGAATCCACCCTGATCTTTTGTCATCCGTGCAGTGCCTCAGCTTTTTGTCTGGTGTGGTGGGCTGTTTGAGGCACCCCGATTATGGTTCATCTTCAGATGCTCATTCTTCCTCACTTAGCTTCAGTTGCCAGTTAGTACTGTGCCATATGAAGAGTTATCACACTGCCCCCCGCCCCCGAACCCGTGTTAGCTTCTCCTCATGGATTTCCCTCGAGGTCCAGCTTTTTTAATAAGGTTACGATCACTGCTCGGATTTTGTTCTGTTCTGTTTTTCAAATTTTTGGTGACTAATTCAGTTCTGCACATTTAAAAATAGCTTTACTAAAAAAATACAAAACCCACAAAATATCAGTACTTTGATCCATGACATCTATTTACCCCAACCTATCATTAAGTAGGTCAGGCGAGATACTTTCTGAATGTCTGAATCTCAAAATGGTAACTACAGAAATTCACTTTTAGTCCATAATTCACATAAATTTACCAGTACTGTTTATTATGGCCCAGATTTTCAGAAGTGCATATTGTAACTCCTTTGACATACAATTACTGAAATTCTGGTAAACTGAAAAGGGATGGTTTGCTAGAATTTGGGTGCTGTTGGTAACAGTTTGACTTGATCATTTATGCTTGTCTGTCAGCTGTTAGACCCAGGATGGAGGCTTGGAAAAAGGAACTGAATGACCTGGACTAGATTGGAAGGAGGTGTAGTTAAGGGAATGAGACTGAATTGGGAAGATGTAGTTAGGGGATTGAGACTGAAGGCTAAACACATAGGAGGAACTGGCATCTTCCTTCTTCAGCCACAGCAATTCTTGCAGTTCTCAAATTGCCTTGATCAGTAGGCCCTTAGCCAGCCTTCTGGTTACATAGCTACTTCTTCCAGAGTAAAAGCTCTTGTCAAGCCACAACCTTTATAAAACTTATAGAATTCACCCAGCGTCTGTAACATTTGAACACTGATTAAATGGGATCGTTAGTTTCACAATAGGACTGTGTGGCATTTTCAAAAGTTAAATCCCTCTGATACAGAACAGATGGACCTTAGCTTTGAACTTTAGCAGTGGGCACTACTGAAAATCCTAAAACAGACAGAAAACCTTAAGCAGCTACAGCTAAAGTTGTATGTCCTTTGACTGGAGCTGTAATACTTCTGTACATATTATTCCACCAATAAATAGTGAGAAACAGACCATTGATGGATCCTGAAATAGGTTACCATATTTCAAGTTTAAAAAAAGAGGACACCTGTGGGGGTGCGTCCATACATGCAGGTATGTGCGCTTGCTGCAGCTCAAATAGAAGCAGTGCACATTTGAACCAGGGCTTTTTGCCTCAGCACACGTGCCTGGACATGCACTTTGGTGTGGGGCAAATTGTACCACTTGGGGCAAAATAACCCTGCCTGTCCTCTCCCAGATCTGCAGCCAGGGGGAGCTAGAGCCCCAGGGCCATCACCTATGCTGTCCCCATCAGTACAAAAAGCTGCCCTGTCAAGTAGCTCAGGGCTACTCGCTCTAAGGAGCTTCTGGGGCCCAGCCAACTGGTACCTGGGGACACTATCCCTTGTGCCAGCTGGACTGCTGAAGCAGCCCTGAGAGTTCCCTGCACCCTCTGTCCACTGCAGCAGTCTGGCAGTGGGGGCTGCTGCCTGGCTGTGACCTGCTGCGCACCTGCCAGACTTGGGTGGGGACTGCAGAGCCAGTAGAGACATCTGCCCCTCTGGGCCAACTGCTAGTGGGCTGTGGTTGTGGGGCTGGCCTTTGTGCGGCACTACTGCCATTTGTGCCCCTGCCCGGCCAACTGGGCAGCTATCGCCCAGATGATGTTCTCAGTGTGGTGGCCTGCTTTGAAATGTCAAAGCATGTCCTCCTGGCCCCAGTTGGCCAGGAGGTCAGCCAGAGCCAGCTGGGTCCAAGGTGCCAGCTCTGAGCAGACAGGTCCTGCCACTGGCCTTCCTAGCAGGAATTCTGGTGTTCCCTACTGGAAAACTGAAAAATCCCTGATAAAAAAAAAAATCCCGAAGTTGCTCTGTAAAATACCCCAAAATCCATGTTCCTCCACAATTAAAAAAACCTCTCTCTTGCTCTCTCTCTCTCAGGAATATGGAGATTCTCTGTATATATAGAATCCCTCTCCCTCTCCCTCTCTCTCTTTCTTTCTTTATATATATAGATCTAGATCTAGGTATCTAGAGAGAGAGAGAGAGGGCGAGTTGTTTTTTTAATTGTGGAGGAACATGGATTTGGGGGTGTTTTACAGTGTGACTTTGGGATTTTTGGGGATTTTTGATCAGGGATTTTTCAGTTTTCCAATAGAAAACACCAGAATGGCTGCCC
>NW_017728918.1:105487828-105516232 GCF_001723895.1 Crocodylus porosus | reverse complement strand
TACCCCTCACTCCCAGCTCATAGCCTCCTTCCCCCCAAGCCCTGCCAGTGCCTCTCACACCCGACTTGCACCCCCCTGCCCCCCAGCCCTGCTAACCATACAGCTCCCTGAAGCACCTCCCCACCCCTTCCCCTGCCTTCCTGCCCTGCTGCATGCACATGCGCGCACACACACGCACACGCACACGCACACGCACGCATACACTCTCTCTCTCTCTTACCTGTCTGCAGCTGCCAGGGCCCACGCTCAGACCACATGATGCCCTGGCCTCCAATCACTTTCCCCCGCTGCTCTTAGCTCCAAGCAGCTCATTACTGGGGCGTGCTGGGAAAGTGGAGGCAGAGCAAAATCCCAGACATTTGCTGATATTTAAAAAAAACACCCAGACAGAGATGGGAGGACCCAAAAAGAGGACATGTCTGGGAAACCCTAAGATACTTATTTGCTTTCACTCCTAAAAGAAAGGATGGCACTGGCATGTCAGAAGCTTTTTCTTAGAAAACAAGGTGTTTAATAAACAAGTATATCTGAGGATATACTGTGGATATACAAGTTGCTATTCAGTATTTTGCAGATGAGAATATGTTAAGCGTAGCTAACTTTGGTCATATGATCTGCCTTTATGCCTGGCTTCTGTATGATATTTAAGTTGTACAATTCATGGGTGTGCTGGTCATGTGGTTATCTTTTAACGGATTTCAGTGTTAATCTTCAAGTAGGAACTGAAGGGAGAATACGTAGTTCACATATTCTAAAAGTTGTTGTGGAATATCTTAATTTACAGAAAGTTCAGACTATTTTGTTTTGGTATCAGGCTTTTCTTATTCATTTGAATACCACTTTGCTGCATGATTGTGGCAGAAGAGAAAACCTTACTGTGAATAAATACAGATTGTCTTCTGTTGCCACATTATGCGCAAGGTTTGCATTTTTCAGGCTAAGCGTGGGTTCCCAGGAACTGCAATCTACTATCAAATCTGTTCTTTGCATATGTGTGTTCTTTGCTGTCTCTGGGTTACTGAGGCACACAGGATTCCCTGAATTTTTACAGCAGTGTCTGTAGAGTGTGTGAAATGGTCTTTTTTATAACTTGCTTCTTGCTTTCAAAATAACAATCAGATTAAAATGTACTAGATGAACACTGTAGATTCATCGCAATGATTAACCCCCCCCCCGTGTGAACTTTCTTTTGCAGAAAAAAGGCTGAAAACTGCCCCCCAAAAAAATCAGCAAAATTTTTGTGGGGTTGAATTTTTGCTTTTTCAGCCAAAAAACAAACAAACAAAAAAAACCTGCCTAGGAAAGAAGACAGCTGTGAACTTTTTTATTTAGTCAGAATCCCAATTTTTGTCCAAGAAAAGTTTTTCAACAAAAAATGAAAGTTTTCACCATTTCTGATCCTATCTCTTTGTACAGGTGATGGATTCTTATGCCTGCCAACCATATTCCATAACCATGGAATGGTTATTTTAGCTATTGAGAGAAGGGCAGAGAAGAGCAAGCCTTGAGACCAAATGCAAAAAAATTTAACCTACTTAAACTGAATCTCATTAAAGCTTCAGGCCTACTTGTGTGAATAAGAAAATATGAGCTGGATCTGGCAAGGTGCTAAAAATTCTTTAAGAGATGCTGAAAATCCTCAACCATTGTAACTTTAATGGTACTTAAGTGAAACAGCATATCTCTATGTAAATGTTCATTGCAGTCCCCAATTAAGTCTTTTGGTGTTGATTATGGAATATGCAGAGCATCTGCAACTTCTATTGAAGTCAGCACATCTTAAAACTTAATAGGAGGAGCCAGGCACAAAGCACCAGATCCTCCTCTGGGAAGGTAAGCGAACCAGGGCTGTCTGTGTGTTTGGCTTGCTGAGTGGTTATATGGTGGGTTGTGTGTATTTTGGGCATCTGCTCTGAATGGCTGGGAGTAGTGCTGAGTGGTGGGTGACTGCTTCCTGTGTCATCCAGGCAAGGGTGGAGCCAGGCCCAGCAGGGTATAAAAGGAGACTTCCTAAGTGACCAGGGAGTGAGTGTACAGGGACAGCAAATGGGGTATTTTTCAAGCAATTTGCAAGTCAGTTCTCCACTACCCTCTTTGAAAGGGATCCTTTACAGTAAGTTCTTCAGTTAAGAGTAGATAACCTACATATGTATAGTGTAAGTAGCTAAAACTCAGCAGTTAGGACAATACTTAAGCCCTAGCTTAACTAGAGTCTCAAACAAGGGAGAGTTTACTAGGGAGTTTGCCTGGAAACTGTCTCTCATCTTCCTTCACAGTAAGCTTGGTGAGAGGAAGCAAGGAAAAGGGAACCTTTCAGGAACAAGGAGGAGTAAATAGAACAGCTTACAGGGAAGGTTGCTAGGGAAGGTCTGTCCTTCTAGTGACAGCTAAGTGGGGGCTGCTTATGTTGTGTGTGGTGCCACCTAGTAGTGTCCCTTAGGAAGCAGATGAGAGAGCTACAGGAGGATGTGGCAAGGCTCCAAAGCATCCTCTGCCATGAGGACTTCATCCATCAATGCTGAAGGAGATCTCTATGACTGCGGAAGAACTGCCAAAGACAGCATTAGAGAAGGAAGAGGACACAGACTCCCAGGAAGTTGGAAGCTGGAAGCCTGTTACCTCTAGCAGCAAGCAGAAGTCTTCATCTCCACCTACAGAGAATTGCCTGAAGACCAGGTATGGTCTGCTAGCAACAGAGGAGGAGTACATCTCATTCATGGAAGAGGCCAAGCCAGGAATCTCCAAGTTTGGGAGGACTGGGAACACTGCCATCAAGAAGAACTGATAGGTTCTGGTGGTGGTTGGAGACTCCCTTCTGCAGGGGACAAAGGCATCCATCTGTCAACCTCATCCGTTGTCTCAGGACGTCTTCTACTTGTCTGGAGCCTGGATCTGAGGTGTCATGGAAGGATTACCAACACTTCTCTGGCCCTCTGACTACTACCCCATGCTGCTTATCTATGTGGGCACCAATTATACTGGCAGGGGCAACCCTGAGTAGATCAAAAGTGACCACAGGGCTTTGGGTGAAGAGGTGAAGGGGAGAGGTGTTCAGGTGGTGTTCTTCTTGATACTTCTGGTCAAGGGGGAGGGCCTAGACAGGAGGGGATGCATCCTGCAGATTAATGCATGGCTGCACAGATGGTATCACCAGCAGGATTTTAGCTTCTTCAATCATGGGATGGGATGTTGTTCCAAGAAGAGGGTGGCTAGAAAGAGGCCAGATACAACTGTCCAAGAGAGGAAAGAGCATTTTCACAGATAGGCTCACTACCCTAGTGAGGAGGGCTTTAAATTAGGTTCACTGCGGGATGCATACCAAAGCCCTGGAGTAAGTGGGGAAGTAGGTGACCTGCAGGAAGCACAAGCAGGAGAGTCTGATTCTTACTGAGAAAGCAGGGCAATCAAGGTGCCTTTACATGAATGCCTGGAGCCTGGGAAATAAGCAAGAAGAACTGGAAGTCCTAGCACAGTCATGGAACTATGATATGACTGGAATAACAGAAACTTGGTGGGCTAGCTCACATGACTGGAGCACTTTCATAGATTGGTATAAACTGTTCAGGAAGAACAGGCAGGGGAGAAGAGGAGGAGGTGTTGTGCTTTGTGTAAAAGGGCTGTATGATTGCTCAGAGCTCCAGTATAAAACTGCATACAGGCCTGTTGAAAGTCTCTGGGTTAGGGTCAAAGGGGAGAACAACAAGGGTAATGTGGTGGGCATCTGCTATAGACCACCAGACATGGAGGATGAGGTTTTCTTCAAACAGCTAGGGGAAGTTTCCCAATCACAAGCCCTGGTTCTCATGCAGGACTCCAATCACTTTGATATCTACTGAGAGGGCAATACAGCAGTGCACAGAAGTTTTTGGAGAGTGCTGGGGACAACTTCCCGGTACAAATGTTGGAGATGCCAACTAGGCGCCATGGTCGTCTTGACCTGCTGCTCACAAGCAGAGAAGAATTGGTGGGAAATGTAGAAGTGGATGACAACTTGGGCAGCAGTGACTACAAGATGATTGAGCTCATGAACTTGAGGAAAGGAAGGAAGGACAGCAGCAGAGTAACAACACTGGAGTTCCAAAAAGTAGACTATTACTCACTCAGGGAACTGATGGCCAGGGTCCCCTGGGAGGCCAGTCTGAGGGAGTAATGAGTCCAGTAGATCTGGCTGTGCTTTAAAGAAACCTTGCTGAGAGTGCAGGAACAAACCATCCTGATGTGCAGGAAGACTAGCAAGTATGACAAAAGACCAGCATGGCATAGCAGGGAGCTATTCAGTGAGCTGAAATGCAAAAAAAAAGGAAGCTTATAAGTGGACACTTGGACAAACAACTGGGGGGGTATAAAAGTATTACTCAGGCATGCAGGGATGTAATCAGAAAGGCCAAAGTGCAATTGGAGTTACATCTAGCAAAGGATATGAAGGGTAACAAGAAGGGTTTCTACAAGTATGTTAGTAACAAGAGGAAGATCAGGGGAAGTGTGGTCCCTTACT
Organism: Crocodylus porosus; assembly: GCF_001723895.1. Classification (NCBI taxonomy): domain Eukaryota; kingdom Metazoa; phylum Chordata; order Crocodylia; family Crocodylidae; genus Crocodylus; species Crocodylus porosus. Next base: position 105,511,737 of record NW_017728918.1, on the reverse strand, counting down.
GAATGGGGGAGGCAACCCAATAACAGAAGATATGAAAAAGGCTTAAGTACTCAATGCCTTTTTAATTCAAGTCTTCACAGGCAAGGTCACCAGTCTGCACCTGGCTGCACAGTTTGGGGAGAAGGTGAGCAGCCAACAAAAGAAGAGGTTAACAACTACTTAGGAAAGGTGGACATGTATAAGTCCAGCCAGACGTAATATACCTGAGGGTGCTGAGGGAGTTGGCCAATGTAATTGCAGAGCCACTGGCCAGTATCTTTGAAAACGTGGTGATTGGGAGACGTCCCAGATGATTGAAAAAGGGTAAATATAGTAGCCATCTTTAAAAATGGGAAGGAGGAGGGTCTGGGGAACTACAGACTGGTCAACCTCACCTCAGTGCCTGGAAAAATCATGGAGCAGGTCCTCAAGGAATCCATTCCTAAGCACTTAGAGGAGAAGGTAGCAATTAGGAACAGCCAGCAGGGATTCACCAAGAGCAAGTCATGCCTGACCAAACTGATTGCCTTCTGAGAAGAGATGAATGGCTCCGTGGATGTGGGCAGATCAGTGGATGTGATATACCTTGACTCTAGCCACACTTTTGATACCGTCTCCCACAACATTCTCAAAAGCAAGTTAAGGAAGTATGGGTTGGATTACCCGACTGTAAAGTGGATAGCAAATGGGTTGGATCATCAGGCTCTGAGTTATAATCAGTGGCTTAATGTCTAGTTGACAGCCAGTATCAAGAAGAGTCTCCAGGGGTCAGTCTTGGGGCCAGTTATGTTCAATGTCTTCATCAACAGCTTGGAAAACAGGATGGAGTGCACCCTCAGCAAGTGACACCAAGCTGGAGGGAGTAGTAGATATGCTGAAGGGTAGCGCTAGGATTCAGAGTGATCTAGATAAATTGAGGATTGGGCCAAAAGGAATCTCATGAGTTTCAACAAGGACAAGTGCAAAGTCCTGCACTTAGGACAGAACAATCCCATGCACCGGTGCAGGCTGAGGGCTGACTGGCTAAATAGCTGTTCTGCAGAAAAGAATCTGGGGGTTACAGTGGACAGTAAGGTGAATATGAGCTAGCAGGGCACCCTTTTTATGAAGACAGCTAACAGCATACTGGGCTGCATTAGTAGGAACGTTGCCAACAGAAGTCAGGGAAGTGATTGTTCCCCTCAATTTGGCAGTGGTACGGCTATATCTGGAGTACTGTGTCCAGTTTTGGGCCGCCCCAAAAGGGCCGAAGACAAATTGGAGAGAGTCCAATAGAGAGCAATGAAAATGGTTAGATGTCTGGGGCATATGACTTCTGAGGAGAGGCTGAGGGTACCGGTCTTATTTATTCTGGAGAAGAGAAGACTGAGAGGGGATTTTATAGCAGCCTTCAACTACCTGAAAGGGGGTCCAAAGAGGATGAAGCTGGACTGTTCTCAGTCAGTCAGTCAGCCAGTCAGTGTGAGCATAATTGCTAGGCTATGCGATAGTGTCCTCAGTGGCCACATGCAGTTCCTGTAATCTGCCACTGAACTTAGCAGATAGTCATCGGCAGATATGCAACATGGTGTACGTTTTGCCACAGCTACAGTCTGGATTGTCATGAAGACCCCAACAGTGAAGGCTGGCAGTACATAGACCTTGCCCTGTCCAGAACCTATTCAGCTGGCAATGGATCAGCATTTATGTCGCATCAACCATCAGTACCTGGTCCACACCAGGGAAATTAATGATCTTCCTAGCAAACCGAATTCTGAGAACATTTTGAGGAATCCCAGTGTTACTGCCACTGACCACTGTTCTCAGTGGTGGCAGATGATGAAACAAGGAGCAATGGTCATAAGTTGTAGCAAGGAAAATTTAGGTTAGATATTAAGAAAAACTTTCCCATGAGGAGTCTAGTAAAGCACTGGAACAGGTCACCCAGGGCGGTTGTGGAATCTCTATGCCTGGAGGTTTTTAAAACCCAGCTAGACAAAGCCTTGCCTGGATCATATAGTTGGGGATGGTCCTGCTTTGAGCAAGGTGTTGGAGTAGATTACCCCTTAGGGTCCCTTCAAACCCTAATTTTTTATGATTCTATGATACAGGAAGATGTCTGATAGAAACAGGGTGAAATTGATTTCACTGACCAGGAAGCCTCAATTTAATCATTGTTTTCTACAAAAAGCGCATTCTTGTTGTTTGATGTAACCTTTGTTCAAGGCTATGGAAATAGTCTTCAGGGTAGCCAGCATATGTTTGACATTTCTCTTTAGCCCAATCTTGAGAACTTTGGCTATTGCAGTTCCATCTATTTTATCATGATTTTGTTCACAAATTGTCATCATGTTAGGCCAGTTCTTAATATATTGCTCAAAACAGTCACTGCTGAATTCCATCGCATGTCTTGTGGGAGAGTAACTTTGGTTCCCCCTGTTTTCTTCAGAGGAGCTGCTATATAGGGTTGTTATGGAAGTATTTTGCCATTTCAACAAAATTCTGCTTAAAATCTTTCTCATTTGTTTCTACTGCCCCTTTCTCCTTGCATTGACTTCCAAACTCCTTCTCCTTGCCCAGATCTACTGCACCCCCAACAATCTTCTATTCATTTAACTTCTTTAAACTTTGCACTTTTAGAAAGAGGTAAGGGCTTGATTCTGTGTACACATAACTTGCAGAGAGACAAGAGGGCTGATGGGTAGGTAATCAGGTCTGTTATCTCTCGTCTCCATATACTGCTGTTAACAAGGATGTTATCTCTGGAGACACAAATCCACAGTTTGAGAACTGAAACTAAGCATCACAGAGATGCTTAATGGGATCTTCCAGACTGAGCACTGAGTCCCATTGGGTAGAGTGGTTTTCTTTGATCTTTACTAATCTATAAAGGAGCCTCTGGGAACCCAGTAAGATTGGACCCTAATAAAGTCGATGGTCTGTTGTGATCTATTTATAAAACTTTTCTAAAAAGGATACATGAATATATTGTCTCAAATAATATATAATTAGATGTTATAATCCCTATTCAATGATGATATCTTTGAGCTTTAACATAGTTTATATTAAAACTATCATTAGATAGGTATATTTTAAAAAAACTTAACAAAAATATGATTAACTAAAAAATACTATTTAAATTTAAAAAATCCAACTTCTATGTTTATTTTTTTAATCTTTGATTTTTATCAACCGTGAATAGAAATGTTAATTTAAAATAAATCATTTGTAGAATTTTCGCATTTTCTTTTTGTGGTTGCTTTTGTTGCCTTCTGCACCTCCTATTATCTCACTTTTTGTTAGGCCTTGATTAGTATTAATGCCTAATAAAGGACTGTTCGGGAGGTACTAGAACTCAGAATGGTAAGTGTAATGGGTCTGTCTGCCATACTTAGGTTGTAACAATATCACAGAGGTAGTTTAAGAATTATTATGTATATCTTTGTCAGTTAATGTCTAGAACAGGGGCAGGCAAAATATGGCCCATGAGCTGGATCTGGCCCACTGGGCCATTCTATCTGGAGCCCCTAAAAAAATTAGAAAATGAATTAGTATCTGCCCCTGGCTTCCTGTCAAAGATGAAAAAGTGCCAACAGCAGTAAGACCCCAGGGGAGCTGGTGGCAGGACCCAGTGTGCACGTGCAATGAGGCAGGGACAGAGTGTGTGTGCGTGCGTGTGTGTGTGTGTGTTTGTTTGTGCAATGAGGAACGGAGAGTGTGTGTGTGTCTGTGTGTTCGTAGGGCAAGTCCCACACGCACACCCTACCATACCCATGCACCCACACTCCCCCTTGTACTGCCATACATACACCCCCCACACCCCTTCACATCCCAGTCACCCTCCCTCTCCACACGTCACAATCCTCCCTAGCCACCCCCCGACACAGCCCCTGACAAACCCTATACCCACCTACACTCCACACACACACTAACATGCTCCCTAACCCCACACCCCCCACACCTATGCATCCTCCACAAAACTCCCACACACACACCCACACCCTCCCCCATACCCCACATACCTACATACCCACAGCCCCCCATAAAACTATACCCACCCACCCATACCCCCTGCAATATACAAAAATAAGGCTTCATTTTTATTATACAATCACCTCTATGTGCATTACACAAACACATGTAAATCAGGACAAAAATATTTTTTGAAATCAATTTAATGAATGCTGTAGATGTTTGATTTTTAGAAAATAGTTTGGTATTTTTCTGGTTCCAAGATGGCAAACCCCCTTGCCAAAAGGAGTACTTCCAGGGGAAGGGGAGTGACTTCTGGTGTCAAAGGTCAGGGGTTAGGGGGTGGGACTTCTGACCCCAAGATGGCAACCAGGGGGCGGGGCACCTGTCAAGGTGTGGGGCTACCCTTAACAGCTTGCCAAAACTCAGTAAGTGGCCCTCCATCTGAAATAATTGCCCACCCTGGTCTAGAAATACCAGAAGTTGTTATTTTTCATTATGTGGGTTAAGCATATATTGTATGTGTATCCCATTTCTAGTGATGTTCAAAGCAATACTTAGAAAAATGTTACATAGTAAACATACATAACACGTACTAAACCAAAATGAGACACCAATTTGCAGTCTGAAAACTAATTTCAATAGAGCCTGACATTTTCTCCCAAGATATACTGACATTTTCTCCCAAGATATACTGAAGTATTTTTCACTTGTTGTCAACTTTATGGCCATTTTTAATATTTGCCTTTGAGATACTAAAAGAGTCTCTTACTCATCTGTACTAAGGCTTATCAATTTTCAGTGCGTGCAGGTTTACCTGATATTAAACTCTGTAATACAAAGAAAGATTACTCAGTATCCCATCAACATGTGTGCATGTAAGCTTATGACAGAGCCCGATTCCTTTCGGCTGTACTGATATAAATCCACATTAATGCGATTAAAATTAGTGAAACTGTTCCAGATGGACACCAGAATAAGTGACAGAAAAACAATTATAACAAGTTAAAGGGAGACTGTATGGATCCACAGTAACTGTTTCATCTGTTCATCTGCAATAAGTACAAGCTAAACTCTGCATGAAACAGTTTATCCTGAATGAATCAGTTAAACTTCTATAATGAATGATTGAGTTTAGCTTCTGTTTACTGTAGGATAAAACTGCCACACAAAACCACAGATAAGGGTGATGTACAATAAGTACATTTTCGTGTTTAACTGAGTATACTTTACTCATCTGTCCATGCCTTAAATGAGATCAGAGTACATTCCAAAAGTCCTATTTTCTATTTGGAGCACAATAAAAGATTCTTGATCTTTTTCTTTTTTTCTGTACAAAGATCTTTTAAGAGGGTCTAAACAGACAGACTTATAGAGCATGTCTGTGCTAATTTTTGATAGATTGAAAGACAAATCCTGTAGTTTTTTGTACAGGAATGCATACTCTCGGATGCCATGGGACTCATGCATTTCTTCTGTTTTTGACAGTGGTGCTGCTCCCAACACTGTCTCTGATGTGACTGAATTGGACACCTAGCTAAGGAGTCCAGGTCTGGAAAAAACACCAGAATTAATGTTTTCCTGCTTCTTCTCTCTCCTTCCTACTTCTATATGGAAATACTACTTAATACTTGTCTGTGGAAGTCCTTCAGTTTGAGGGTGATCTCCACCATGCTTCATTCATGGATCTTGAGGTAACTTCTTGAGTCCAATTCTTGTGCCACAGATCCATCCACAGAAGTTGCATGTCTTTCCACAGGGGACACTAGGTTGCAGGCTGGAATTCCTTTCCTTTTCCTTCCTCCACTCTCTGTTCTCTGCTTCGAGGCAAGATGCTTTATCTCCAAGCAGGCCACCACTTGGTTAAGATTGCAGTCAGCTGGCAGCCAGTTCTTCCCAACTTGATGTTGACATTTGTTTTCTTGCAGTAGGAGCTTGGTAGAGAAAATGTGTTGTTTCCTGTGGTAGATACCTGCTCATGACTATTTAACAAGAAAAAGCTAGTGCACAGAAACTCCAATCACATGATCTTAACAAAGTAGAGATCTGGACCTAGTGGCAAGGGAGAACCTGACATGACAGGAGACCTCCATTTTAAAGCAGCTGCCTTCTGTCTCTACAGCCTTTGAGATCGTGACATCACCTGCTGATCCACCATTGAGTACTTGTGATTGGACCATGGTTTGTTTGGAACTGCCTCACAGGCCTATTTACGCCATGCTGGGTGACCCTGCCAGAAGTGTGAGACTCTGGGCAGCATAGCTCTGAGAATCACTAGGACACACGAGCCCTTCTACCACTACAAGGTCTCAGTCCATGGAGAGTACTCAGTACTACTCCTATGACAGTAAGTTTAGCAAAGGGTGTTTTCACTAGAGGATGAAATCTGCTCCCTTTTTCATTAGCTGGACCACTGCATCTAGAATTCTGTCTAATTTTTATTTTCATTTGAAGGCACGATAGTCTCAATGTATGTGACCATAGTTAGGTTGATCTAAGTGTTGAATTATAAATACATTTGCAGAAATCTGGATAACCCCTGCCTAATGTAACTGAACACATGTACACATTTGGAACAGAGCTCCAGGGCTGGGAAAGCCCAGCTACTTGTCCCAGCCCCTGGGCTGTGTTTCTTACCACCCCCCCCAACCCCACTCCAAACCCTGACTGGGTTGATTCTAGCACTCCATTCCCCCTCCTCACTTCTGGATATACCCTTCCCCTGTGGGCCGCCGCCTCCCCCTCAAGACCTGCAAACCTCCCTCCTCCTGCGATCCTGCTTGCCCCTTCCCATACTCTGACTTAGGTTGCATTCCAGGAGTGGTTACTGGCACTGGCAAACATGTGCACAAACAAGGACCTGATCTATGATCATGCAGCTTAATGTAAGCCACTTGATCATAGAGTGGGTGGGTCCCACGAACATGCCCACATGCTGTCTGTGCTTTTTACCTTATCATTGCGACTTACTATGAAAAGAAATTGATATCCATTAATTGGGAAACTTGGAGATTCTTTCTCTGCACTCTAGAACCAAATACTTTGAATTCTTTGTTGGTAACAAATTAGGACCATTTTATTGTAAAAATAAATCATTTGGACATGTATGCAGGCAACCCTTGCTTAGCGCTCTTAATTGGCTCCAGACCAATTGAGCGTTAAGCAAAACCAAACATTTTTGATGAACCAAGATGGTGACCATGAGCATTATAACAAAACTCACTGGGTGCTGGGTGGAATTGGGTATCAATAGTGCTAAGGGAAACAGCATTAAGCAGGGGTTGCCTACTTTGTAATGTATATTTCTGTTTTGCAATGTAGTCAAGACAGAAAACTAAAATGAACATCTCGTAAAAGTTAAATTAAATATTTTAGAGATGAGAAATAAAATGTATCCTCCCATGCTTTTTGTGTTGTTGTTGCTGTTTTAGTAGGCCTTACTTTCATGCTTTGTGGACATGTGAGTAAAAGTCAAAAAGAAATAAAGTTTCCAATATTAAAAAAAAATTAAATATATAACAATAAAGTGTTAATTTTGCATTTAGAAAAGGTCAGAAATCTGTTTCTTAAGGGATTCCCTTCAGTTGCTTGCTTGCAAAGGAATTTTGCAATCTGTATTGCTCATGAATTTTAACCTGTGGCATTCCATTTGTACATTTGTGCTCCAGAATTTTAATTTAAAAAAACATGAGCAGAAACAGAAGCTCCTAAAGTGCAAATGTCAGCCAAATGCCATTCTGTATCACTGACAACAATTCCTCAGGAAAAATTAAGCTTTGTTCCTTGTCAGCTGGCAGAATGACCACTGACCTATCTCTGAGTTGTTTCAGATTGAGAACTAATGAGTAGCCAGGTTCACCATGAAGAGTCAGATTTAATAACTGAAAAACATGCAGAGTGAAAGAGAGAGGACACAGGTGTCAATAACTGTCTCTGCTTATTATAAATATCCTTAGAATAACTGCTTATGCATGTTTTCCTTGATGCAAAGAATATCTGCATTTTGGCACAGTTCCATATATTTAAACCTTGATAACACATGATTTCATCATTCTGAAGCTATCACAAGTAGGATTGTTTTAAGAAAAATCTTTCAAAAAATCAGAGGATCTGCCAAAAATGGAAGGAACTGAACTGTGTTTTGGTTTCATAAATGGGTTTCATCTAGGATCAAATTCTAATTTTGTTTTTGGTTTCATTCTATGTTGAATTTATTTACACTTCTTTCTACTTTAATCCAGAATGGTGTGGATTTTTTTCCACAGATAGTATGTTGTTTGCTTGATCCTGATCTACAAAACACTTGAATATATATACATAATTTTAAATGCCTGAATATAGTCTCTTTGACTCATTGTTATTTCTAGATGTTCCTTCTTTGTCAGAGGCAGGCATGTTTAGTTAATATTCAATATGCAATAGTTGCAAGTAATTGTATCATTCTCTCCCATGGATAGTATCATTCTCTCCCTTCTATACCAAATACAGAAAGTCATTCTTCTTTAGAACTGATTCATATTCCCACCTTTTTGAAGTAAATTAGTTTTAGGAACAATGTTGCACAACAGTATGACATTTTGTCTTAATACTTTTGATTAAGGGGAAAAGAGGCTTTTCTTCTCTGTAGCACACCGAGAACTCAAAAGCAGCTGAATGAATTTCACTTAAGGCTTCACAACAACAATAATCACTTCTGAGTTGCATGTATGGGGGGAGGGAACAGCATGGGACAGGGTGCAGTTGGGTGTTGTGTGAGTAAAGGTCTCCTGTGGTGGGGACAGCAGGATGTAAAACCATTGCTGCAGTCATGCAGGATTGCCACCCCAAGAATTTTTTTTAATGACAGTAAAAATGTATATCATTTAAAAAAAAAAAAAATGTTGTCAGTAAAATGTTTTCAGATTGTCAGTAATTTTTTTCCCCTTGAGTTGGCAACCCTGATGGCAGGCATGGCCCAGCCATGGAAGCCAGGCAGCTTTGCACCCAGTGGCGTATGTGAGGGAGGATTCAAGGGAAATGGTGTCCAGGATTTTTGCCATGGGAGGTGTAGCTCCCTGCCCAGTAGCATATGTGGGGTGGGGGAGGGGAGGAGGGAGGGGAGCGCAGCATCAGGTGCAGCCATAGGGAGCCTGCACCATGGGGTTGCTGCAGTGAGTGTTTGGCAGCAATAGTCCCATGGCACAGGCTCTGCAGGGGCTGACCCTGTTGTTTGCTACTAAGTTCCCAAATTCCCAAATTTCTCATGTCTCCATCAGAGGGGATTGGAGCTGGTGGTGCCCATCTCCACCACCATCGGGGGCCTCAGGGGTCAGGCAGTGAGGGTAAGGGCCTGGCTCCAGATGCAGCCTCAATCCAGCACCTATATACTTTTCCCATGCACATATAATCAAAAGTGAAACACTCCAAAATAGTGCTTTGTTTAAAGAGATACTGTTTTGGAGTATAAGGCAAGGTAGAGATGCACCTTCCAGGCTGAGTAGGAGATGTGCAAGATTTTGTGAGTAAGAGATCACTTCACTATTTTGGAGCATTTCAGCCAGTTGTGGAACACTTCTAACATCATGAACAGCTGTACAGTTGCCCTTTGAAGTGTTTTAATTGTTACATCTGTCCACGTTCATTGTGTTTGAGAAGACTCCCTCTCTCCCTCCACCACTTCCCCCTCCACCACCCTTGAACATGTGTATTGCACAGTTACCTTTTCTAAAAAAACATTTAACATATAAGTATAAGTGTACCAAAGGAACCCTAATTCAATTTTACTCTGACTAAAATGCCTAATTAGAACTGGATGAAAGTTGCCAAAATTTAATGCTTGGGGCAAACTTTTCACATAATTGTTGGGGTGTTTTTCAGAAGCAGAATGACACTCTTACAGCTTTGTCAAAAATGCTTTTTAAAACTTGCTAAAAGATTCCAAAACCAAAAAAATCCACAAAACCAATTTTTCAGCTGCTTATGCAGTAGCTTATAATAGTTCTTTTTTGTAGAAAAGATAAGATAGGCCATTTTATTTATAACAGTGCCTCTCATTTTTATCAAATTATAAAGCTTTTGGCATCTTGAGGACATTATTAGAGACATGGAGCTAATGATGATGATTTTTGCCATTTCAATAAACTATGGAAAACACCTGATCAGTTGAGTGAGGTGAGGATTGGGATTCATGTTGTTAATTCATTTGCTAGTATTTGCATCTTTTGGGAGGGAACACCATGCAGTTTGTTCTGAAAGGTAAAAAATGACACAGTAGAGTTTCTTGGACCTCAGTGGATTCTAATTACATTTACTTATTGTGCAAATAAATACTGCCTTTCTACTTGCCAGTATTGCAAACCTGGGATCTTAAAGCTTGGTCTTTCTTATAGTGACATAACTAGTAATTCTGTTGCTGGAGCTGATTTAAATGTTAATCAATAGAGGAAATAGTATTTTTCTTATTCTCAGAAAGCTATATGGGCTGTACCTTGGAAAAAAGAATAAATATGTCACAAAAGTTTGTTTTTCTAACACAGAAAACATCTGATATAACTCTGTAATCATGCATAGAACAGCTAGATTTGCAATTTTAATATAATCACTTTCCTGAGATTATATTCATAGAGCAGTCACAGGTGGGAGTTTGGCTTGGATGTGCTGGCTGATGCTTATAAACTTCTCAGGTACCTAATTGGAGGTTCTTTCTCATATATGTGGGAGCAAACTGATTGCCAAATTTGAGATCAGGAAGGAATTACTCCTATTTTCTCATATACTATCCCCAAATAAGCTTATTTTTGGAAGGCAGAATGAAGACAGAAGATCCTTGAAAACACTGAAAACAAAAAGAGGGGCTAGGCAGCTTGGCCCACCCTGCAGTGTCTGTTGAGTCAGCTGATGACTACTCCTCCTGGAGCCAAGATGCCCAGCCCCTCTACCTGAACAGAGTAGTATAGAAAGGCAAGGAAATTGGGGAAGGAGAACACCCCACTCACCCCGTCTCCCTTACCTGTGGTCCAGCAAAATCCCCACTGACTCAGGGCAGTGCATCTGGAGCACTGAATGCAGCACTGTGAGACGTGGCCCAAGTGCTGCATGCCAGAAATCCCGTTCGGGAAACAACAGCTGCTGGGGAGAGAGACCCTGACTGGGAGTGTGTCAGCCAGTGTGCTGAGCCCTGGGGAGCCTAGGGTCCCAGATGAGAAGAGACTGGGCCTTGGCTCACTTCAGTTGGGCCCTCTGCCCACAAGGGATATGATCCATATCTGGGAGGTGAGTCCTGAAGCTGACTGGCAGGACATGCTTCAGGGCAGAAGTAAAAAGATACTGGAAGTGATAGGAGAGACCCTCAGACAATGGATGAAGACAGAAACACTGGAAGAGGGTGAGAGGCATTCAGACTGCCCACATTTTTTATTTTCATACTAGATGGACTGTTGGGGATCCTAGGTACGAGTTCTGGGGGTATTGATAAGATTGATAGATTCATAGATTGTAAGGGGCTGCAAGGGATCTTGCAAGATTATCTGGTCCAGCCCCCTGCACTAGGCAAGAAAGACAACTGGGGTCAGGTGATGCCAGCAAGGTGACTGTTCAGTCTTCTTTTGAAGATTTCCAGGGTAGATGATTATACCACCTCTGGAGGTAGTTTATTCCACAGTCTGGACACCCTGACTGAAGAAGTTTTTCCTAGTGTTAAGCCTGAAACAGTCTTCCAGGAGTTTGTGGCCAATACTCCTGGTTTTCCCCAAGGGTGCCCTGGTGAACAGTTGTTCACCGGCCCTTGATGTATCCTCCTGAAGTAGTGGTAAGCTGCTAAGTCCCCTCTCAGACTTCTCTTTTTGAGGCTGAAGAGACCCAAGTCCCTCAGTTTTTCCTTATATGGCTTGTGGTGCAAGTCTCTGATAATACAGGTGGCTCTTCTCTGGACTCTGGTGTGACGGTCAAAGGATGATCAATGTGGTCTGGTGTGACCAAAGAAACATACAGAGAGAGGCCTGTAGTGGGAGTGTAGTGGTGGAGGAGCTCCCAATCTGGGCCCCATAAGGGCAAAGGCCAAATGGCATCCTGGAACGCGGTGAGTCAGATAACAGACTGCCCCAACCCGGGTGAGCACCGTCTCGTGCTGAGGCAGAATTCTATAAACCTTCTTTATAGAAATAGTCATAAAATGCATAAAGTCATGGCAGGAGAGCACCTGAGCTGGGGACAGTTCTTCTGAGAGAAGGCAACCAGAGGAAGAACCAGGCCTGAGAGACAGCATTGTCACAGAAGGTCCAACAGCTGACTTGGCAGGTGCCAGTGGTTGCCCGCCTACCACCAGAAGAAGGACTGGGCATCTCAGCTTCAGCACAAATGGGCCCTCTGCTCCCTACATTTCCTTGTTTAAGATGCACACGCCCCTTTCTAGTAGCTAAGAAAAGAAGTACTTGTGCATATGCGGGTACATATGGTATTTCCCTACGTACTTCTGTCCATTTAAGAATAAATGCTATTTTTGTTTCATGTTTCTCCCTGATTTTCTCATCTGTCAGAGACACAAAAGATCTATGATTTTGAAAAAGGGGATGCAGATGGTGAAGTTCATCATCACCAGGGATCTGGATTTTCCATTTTCTGTGGGAAAAAATAGATTTTCCCCTTTAAAGGAGAAAAACACAGATTTTCCTCTTTGAAGCTGCTGAGGGCTGGTGGGAGTGGGGAAGGCTGACTGGAGGCAGGGGGTGACATGTCAAGAGGGTATGGGGGGGCATGTACCCCCTCAGATTTCTGCATGGACAGTGGGGCATGGGGCACAGAGCTGCAAGCTGGCCAGACTGGCACAGGTCAGGAAACACCTATGTGGCCCAGTGGGCTGGACCCATCATGGAAAAACAGAGTGGGATAGGGAGGTTCAGTGCTGCCACAGGTGCTGAGAGCCCCACACCAGCCACACCACCAAAGTGAGGGACCCCCCTACTCACCCAGCAGCGGTGGGGAACAACTCTGTGCCACAGCCACTGCTGCCACCTCCACTGCTACCAGGCAGGCAAGGGATGCCTTTTTATGGCAGTGCAGCTGGTGTGGTGCTCCTGGCAGCAGTGGCAGGAGCACTGAGTCTCCAAGTCCTGCTTTGCCCTCTCATCCCAGGTCCCACTGGCTGGGTCATGGAGGCCTCCAGGGGGAGGGCATCAGGGCAGGGAGCCCTGAGACCCACAGCAGGCAGCCCACATCCTCCCCCTACCCCTGCACCCCATGGGCTCCTCTTGGTTCAGGCCATGTTGCCTGCAGCGGGGAGGGCAGTTTCCATGCTTCTCCCTTCACTCTGGTCACAGCGGCTGCCACATTCTGCATGCAGCAGCTGGAGCTTGGGCAAGACTGGCCAGCTGCAGCTGGCTCATGTGGAGCAAGGAGCAGGCAGGATGCAGCTGTAGGGTCCTACAGCCCTAGGAGCTGTGGGCTCCCTCTGGTGAATCAGGGGGCTGCGGGTTGGGTATGAGGGGCACTGGTGGGGGGGGGCAGCAGTTCAGAAGAGAGGGGTACCAGTGCAGCTGTGGGTTGGAAGTGAGGGGCACTGGCAGGGCCAGGGGGCTGCAGGCTGGGAGTGAGGGACATCAGCCAAAATATATAGGTATTTATGTTATTATAATGATCAAGGCACTGATAGGCTTCCGAAGTGCTTTCACATTGTGAATATATCAATAAAACATTGTGTTCAACTTATACCTATATGTGTAGTGGCACTTCATTTTAATAATGCAAAAGTGTGGATTTTGGGGGCTTTTATCAGAGAATCTTGACATTTTTTTAACAACTACAGGATCCCTGATCATCGCATATAAAACAACAGATATTTTTGTCCAGTTAAATAAAACCTAGAAGCTTTACTAATAGCCTACGGCTGTATTATTCAGTTTTACATTGAAGCAAAAATAAACATAACTTTATTGGAATGGTTTAAAATCAGTCTGCCAGGCTGCAAAATAGGAGCTACATTACCAGGAGCAGTTACCAGATAGTGGAATTGCAGAACAATGGATAGTTTAACTGGTGGACCGTCAAAGACCATTTAAAAGAAGATAGGGTTGTTAACTCCTGTAGAATGAAGGCTTTAGAAGGGATTGTGTATATTATAGTGGGCCATGAAGTCAAGTGGGTCTCTCAGCACTGCCTGACTAGAAATGCTGCTGCCAGCCAGGCAGTAGGTTTTTAATTTTTAGTAGACTAGAAGTCAAACTGGGGTGCAAGTACAGTAGTGCACTCTCCTTCCCCCCACAAAGCCACCATTGATCATAGATGTAAACCATGTTGCCCAACTGACCTGATGCCACTTCAGCTGTCTCCATCCTATCTTCAATGTAACATTGCATATAGAATATCCAAACTGTTTAATAATTGTTGCTTCCTTCCAGTTTCTGTTGGTGATTTGTAATATGCTGTAGTAATTAAAATATAACATTTTAATCTACATTTTTCTCTTAAGTTTTTAAAATGAGGCCAGTTCTTCAGTTACTGAAACATGGACTTTTGTTGGGATGGGCACCCAAGTGTTATCTGCCTTTAATGTGAAAAAATCAACCCCACAATAACAAAGACATTGCAGAGAAATGGGCCTTTAGCTCAGGTAGCTTTTCTAAAATCATTAGACCAAAACCAATCACTAGACCAAATGATACTTGATATACAAATATCTTCTATCTTACAGCTATGCTTTGCTTTATCATTTTAATTGTGCTTGTGTCCCTTTTGAAAACATTTTGAGGCCCTTAGAGAATCTGAAACTAAAAGCCTGCTATGCAAACAGACTCCTACTATACAATGAATATTCCAGAGAGGCTCAAGCTTCAAGCTGCTTTGAAAATGAGTTTCACACGATTTTTTTTTCTTTCATTTATCATAATTTCTCATTAAAATCTGTGAGGATTTATTTGTGGCCCATAGGGTCCATTTTTCTGCTTCTGCATGCCTTTTATTTCACTTGATTCAGTGTAGCTAGTACCCTACCCAAAACAGAAGTCAGTGGGAGATGTGCTCTGAGAAAGCCAGCTGTCTCAAGTTGGGCACTCAAAATCAGTGCATACTTTTACCTTAATCTCTCCATGCTAGGTCCCTAAGCGGGGGTTAGGTATACAAGTCCAACCTCACCCCCTTCCCCTGCCCTGCCACAAAACCTAAACTCTCACTAGTAAGGATCCCCCAGTATCTGCTTGCTGCATATACAAGTCTTGATGTCACCAAGTTGCTTGGCAGCTATCCTATCCCCTAATCCTGTTGTGGGATCAAAAAATAGGCACTGCCCTCTCTTGTCTCACCAGTGTGGCCTGGTAAAAACACACCTTATTACTTAAGTCACAAATCCACCCCAAAAGCAAGAATCTTGGTGTTTAGAGTCCCTCCCACAGAGACATCTGTCCCAAGTTTAATTTGATTGACCTTGTGTTTGGTTTAGTTCAGAAGTGGGTAATAAGCTGTTTTCATTCATGTCCTTCTTATCCCTATATGGATGATGTGATGTAATATGATGTGATGTGATACAATGCTGTCTGTGTATATCTTTACAATAAGTTTTATCAAAAGTTACAACCAGGCCTTCAGATATGAGCTGTTTCTGGGTCAAAGGTATAGAGGGAAGGTGAAACTAGCAAGGATCACTGGCCTATGGGTTACTAAGGCAAGTACAACTGTCACTCCCAGACATAGGCAGAAAGTCTTATTATAGGGATGGGCACTCAAGGTATTGTTTACCTGTAATGGGAAAAATCAGCCCCACAATAATGAAGGCATCTCAGGGGGGCTGACAGAATTGCTATTTGTCACGTGATTGTCCACCTGAAAGTGCTCTATAGTCCTGCCGAGACACATGTGCATGGCTGCAGAGTGCATTACAAATGGCTGATCATGTGACAAACTAGGTTAGGTAAATCCCCCCATCTAATGAGGGATCAGATGAAGCTGCTTCAAAGTGGAGTACCTTAGGGAATGAGTGTTCCCCAGGGTCAGTGTCAGCACAGTTGGGGCTGGGCTGGATGCACCCCCAGTGCTGTCTGCAGGAAGGAAGGGGAGAGAAGGGAGGAGGAAGGGGTTTGGGGCTGGAATTTGCCTGGTCTGTGCTGGAGGGAGGGTGGATGGATTGGAGCTGTCTTGACTCATAGGCCCCCCAGCCTCCTCCCTCTCCAACTCCTGTTGGGCAAACCCCAACCTGCAGCTTCCTCCCCTCCCCTTCTTCCCTCCTCTGTTACTGGAGACAGCACTGGAGCTGGGAGGAGCAGGGTGGGGCTAAGGGAAAGAGGCTGCAGGCAGGTTCCTCCATTGGAGCTTGAGTCCTCCTCCTCCCCTTTTATGTGAGGCGCCATGAGTTAGAGCAGGGACCTGCATGTCTGTCAGCACCTCAAGTGCCCCATGAAGGAAAGGATTCTCTGAAGACTTCTGAAACTCTTGAACAAAGTGAACAAGGCTGGTAGTGGCAAGGGACTGGCTTGGAGGTATTTAGGTGATTTCTATAAGCTAGTAGTGGATTTTGGATCATCCCAGAACTTGGAGTAAGGGTAAGTCCTCAGCAGGAAGGCTAAAGTCTAGAAACTCTTGACAGGACTCTCTGGAGGGTGATGCTGTAGTTGGAATAGAGCCACACAGTCATTTTTTGGGTATAATTTTTTCCCCCTATAGAATAAATTATTTTGTTGTTTGTTACCTTTACTGTTTGCCTGAGTGATATTCTATGTTAGCCCCTTCTACAGAAGGGGGGATCCTAACTTCCTTTACAACCAAAGGGGAAAGTACATGGAGCTGGCAAAGAATCCCTTGCTGCAGCTGTGGGCTCTGGTATAAGGACAGTGGAGCTGAAGCTTGTGGGGAAGAGGAGTTATCCTTCTAAAAAGGAGTTATCCAATAAGCAGCTGGACAGCAGGGAGAAACATGGCGCTCCAGGGGTATACCTATGGATGGGCCCATGACAACCACAGGTAAGAGGAAAAAGTTGGGTGATGTCTGAGCTGTGCCCTGTAGTCCACTGCTTACTCATATGGGACCTGGGTTTCAATCCAGAAAGACAGAAAAGAGATTTGAACATAGGCCATGTCATACCCCAGGTGAAAGCTCTAAATATTAAGGCATATAAGGTATAAGTGGGCATAGAAACTTAGTAGTATAGACATGCCTTTAGGGAACATGGCTTAAGCACTCTCCTTGGTAATAACTAGTAGCTAATTCAAAAGGAATTTGTGAGCCTGGTTCTTAGGGCTTTAATCGCCTTGTGCATTTTATTAGGAGTTCAAGCACCTAATTTGCATTTGTGGTTATACTCAATGGCAGGGGCTTGATGGGTAGGGGCTGGTAACTCAGAACCCAAATCCTCCTTATTACTGCAGCCTTCCATGTCCCACTCCTCTGTTTTTAAAATTAAGATGTTACTTCTCCATTACTCACGTGGATGTTGTGAAAAGAGATTCATTAATGTTTATGACGCGCTTAGATATGCCTGTGATCAGTGGCATAAAAATGCCAATAAGGAAAGTATTAATTCTATATTCTGAGCAGGGCTTGAAGAGCCTGAAGAAAGTAAGGCAGATGAGGCCATATATTGAACAACAGCAAGAATTTGAAGTATTGACTAGCTGCTCATTTACTGAGCATCTTTCATCCTGACAACTGAATGAGGAAGGAGTTGCTTTAAAATAGGATCCAATTAAAGGATATATCACAATTCTTGTAAGTGGGTCGTGAATTTAATTTGCACAGGCCATCTTAATTCGATGTGGCTTACATTTTGAGCACTTGGCTTTACAGTGGTCCTTTCATGGTTTTGTGTGTGTGTTTTTGATACAGCTTGTTACTTTAAGAAATGAAACAGTTTCTGCCCTTATATTGCCATGGAATTGGGAGATAAGGTTAAACCAAGCCAAGGGCTACACACCTGGGTCTTACCTAGCTCTTGATTCTCTTGATATAAAGCTCTAGTTTGGGGAAAAATAGGCTTGTTACCTGCCTGGCAACAAGCATGTTGGGATTTTCTGATGACTAACTCACCTGTTATTCTCTTCAGGTCCTTTGGTTTTTAGCCTAGAGATAACTCTGTTCATGTTTTCTTTCCTGCTCATCCTCCCCTTTCAGCTTCCTTTGAATTAAGTGGGATGTATCTCAATCCGGAGCAATAATAAAATGATACATTGAAGTACATACTATATCAATAAAAAATAATATAGATATACCCCTTAATTTCTACAGGCTAATATGAAGTGCAATGCAAATGATGTCTCAGCTTCCTTGAACATTTAAATTATTCATAATTTCCTTTGGATGGAAACTTCCCAAGGCTTAAACAAAAAGAACCAAAACAAATAAAAAAATCTTCAGTGTGTATTCTTCCACATCAGCTCTGATTAACACTTCGAAAGGGTCTACATGACTCCACTCTTAGCTTATCTTGTTTTTACTATAGGTTGATCTGCATTACAGATGATCTTTCCTTTACCAGGCAGCTGTTGGAGTGGTTGTGGTTGAACACTCCAATAAACTAAGCAAACAATTGAGAAAATACAAAGTGGATTTCCTTCAAAGTTTCTTTTATTGCAGCGGTGCAGTATGATGAACAATTTTGTATGTTGTATAGATGCACACACACTCGTCCTTCTATTTACCAGTTAGAAAAGGTTTGAAAACTTTCTCTACTCAAATTTTACCCCATTTGCTCACCTATCATACACACCCTTGTTCCCAGAGTCAGCCCTCCAAAACTAGGGCATGTATCTTAAGCAGGGAAACTGACTTTTCTGTGCTGAAATAGAAACAGGGTAGACTAGAGCAAGTGGACACCATGACTCATGGCTGTGAAGACAGCTGCCACTTCTCCTTGTGTCTGCAAACAGTGTTAAATTGCTGGTAAGGAAGTAGCTTTTGGCTGAAGATCCACTGAGTTGGCCAGGGGTAAGTCAACTGCCTCGTGCAGTCTGTAGTATCTTGATGAAGCTTGTGGTGTGGAAACGACATTATTATTTACAGGAACTTATATAAAGAACTGTTGTGAATAAAGAATTAACAGGGCTACTGCCCTTGTGAGGGTCCAGAGCCCAGCCTTGTTGCTATCCCACCACAATAGGAAGTTCCTGTTGCCTCATTCAGCCCGCCTTCTGGGATGCCATGCTTCCTGGACACCATCTGTTTCCAGGAGGACTTACTATGTCACACGGTCAGCCATGATTCTAGAAAATCTTTGCTGACCATGAAAAGACATTCTGCCTTCCAAAAACAAGGTCTGTGTCTTATTTGAAGGGGTGAACTATGCAAGAAAATATGGTATGTTTAAGCATCTTTGGTTTCTGCTGGTTCAACAAGCAGGTATAGAATGGGAATCTGTTTCTGTGAGGCTTCAGATTCAATTTGTTCCATCTACAGATTGAAACAAAGCTTCTGAAATAGTGGGTTATTACTGATTGCCAGGGATCCTGGTTTTCTCTGTTTACAAATCCAAAATTCTCTGACTAAAAATCTTTGTTTTTCCATGATTAAAACAAAACACCACTATATATATAGGTATCAATTGAACACAATGTTTTATTGGTATATTTATAATTTTAAAGCAATTTGGAAACCTACCAGTGTCTCAATCATTATAGTAAAGTAAATTGTAAATACCTATATATTTTGACATCTGATTTTGGTTTTTTTATCACAGAAAATCAGAGCTCCCTCTGTCCCTTCACTCACCAGGATGTGGGTTCAGCTGTGGCTGTCTCCCCCTGCTGTTTTGTGATGCTGAGCAGGCCTGATATGCCAGTACCCCTCACTTCCAAGCCACAGCCCCCACAACTCTGCTGATGCCTCTCACACTGGACCTACAGCTTCTTGTCCCCACTACTGCCCCTCACTCCTGACTCGCAGCCCCCCACCTCCCCAGCCCTGCTGCTGCCCTTCACTCCTGATCCACTGCTCCCCGCCACAGGCCCCAGCCCCACAGTATGTGGAGAAGAGGGTGTGTGTGTGTGTGGGATGGGACGTGGGGGAACCTGGCCATAGGCCATGCCATAGGTAATGCATCAGATGGCATAAGGGAGCATGTGGCCCCCCAGACTTGTGCTCCTACCTCAGGGCATGGAGCTGCGGCCCAGTTGGACTGGCACTGGGCCGCCTTTGTGGCCAGCGGGCAGGACCCAGAATAGGAGGGCAGAGTGGGGCGGCAAGATGCTGCTGCTGCTGCTGCCAGAACCTCCACACCAGCTGCACCACCATGTAGTAATGCCATGCCACAAGCATTGTGAGGAAAAATGGACTGAGTTGCCCTCACCTCCTCCTGCCACCAGCCACTCATGCACCAAGGTGTGGCTCTAGTCTGAAGGGGAGGTGGGGTTGGAGGCAGCATAGGCAGCCCGAGGGGAGTGGTGGCAGTGGTGGTGGCAGCAGCAGTGGCAGCCAGACCATGGCAGTGGGGTAGAGCTGCAGCCTGGTGTATGAGCAGGTGACAACAGGAGGAGGCAATGACAGTACAGACCTCCCGGTCCATTACCCCTTGCACTGCTGGCAGCATGGTGTAATTCCATGGTGGCATGGCTAGCACACGGGTTCTGAAAGTGGCAGCAACAGCAGTTAGTGGAGGCAGCCCAGTGCCAGTCCAGCCAGGCTGCAGCCCAGTGCCCCCTGTGACACATGACCCCTCCCCGGGAGTGCATGCAGCAGCTGGCTGGCCCGCCTGCCAGCCCCGACCCTGCCAAATGAGCTGCCCATGGCTCCATCCCTCTCTGCAGCCAGGCCCCACAGCTGCATATTCCTATCCCAGCCGCAGTCCCTGCACACTGTCCTGACTGGGCAGCTCCCCCAGCCCCAGCTGCCAACCCTGCCCCACTACCTCCCTCATGGTGGGGCTTGGTGTGAGCCACCACTGCCACTTCAGTCTGCCCTCTCCTGCCCCTCTATGTGTTACCTATGTCCCCCATAGACTTACCTGTAGGCAGCTGGGGGAGCTGCTCTCCACCACACTGCCTAAAGCTGTATTGCTAGCCACAAGCATGTGTGCACGTGCATGCATGTATGTGGTGTCCCATGCATCCAACTGGCCTCGTGCTCCCCCCAGCCCCAAACAATCCATTCCAGATAGAACTCAGTAGCCTGCAAGGGGAAACCCAGCTTCCCACATTTTTCTCCTTTAAAGGAAAAAAATTGCTTTCTTCCTTTAAAAGAGAAAAATCTGTGTTTTCCTCCATTAAAGAAAAAAATCCCCTTTTTTTCGACAGCAAATGGAAAACCTGGATCCATGCTGATCGTTTTGAGGCCTATCTGCCACTGATAACTTGTATGCAAGGGTTTGGTTTTGTTTTTTGGTTTTTTTGCAGAATGAATCTGATTGTACTAGCAGATTTATTTACCTAATAAATGTCACATTCAGCGTAAACTGCTGACATCAAAATATGAATGGGAATGCCTAATGCTGGAAAGCAAGCACTTCAGCCAGTTCACAGCAATAGATAAATCCTACTCCATGTCTTATAAAAACACATAGTTAAAAATTGTTCAAAAAAAAGCTTGTCAACATCAGCACATTCTTGCAGAATATTTTGATTTCTCACAAGTCAGCATTTGTCAATGGAAAAATGTCCTGCCAGAAAATGTTCGCTCAGCTCTCATCCTGTTGTGGCACAAGATAATAAGGCTGTGTTTCACAGTGAACTCTAATAAAAGCCAGTCAATCATGGAATGATCTAGCATAAATTATAATTCTTTTGACCAGCAATATCTTGGTATTTACAGCCTTTCTGTATCAAAGATTGACAGTCTAGCCACAAAACAAACAAACAAAAGCCCAGAGCAGTCAAAGTGGTATGGAATACATTTAACATGGTGGCTATCCTAGAAAATTATAGGCTAAAAACTCCTCATAATACATAGTGAAATGTTCAAAAAGAAAATACCAGCATCTCCTGCTATGCAGAGTCTGCCTCTATTTAAATGTGCTGTACACAGTGGAAACAAACCTTCTTCAAGCAACACAATACGGAATCTGTCCAACATAACCAGTGCAATGATAGGATGCTGCCAACCTGTGGGCCCTCAATGTGTTTTACCATGAAGCCATTATTTAAGCCAATCTTAAAAAAACCAAAGAAACAAACATGCATAGTCATTTAGTTCATAGAGGAGTTGCCTCAAGGCATTTTCAGTTCTGCTGTTTTTCCCATCAAAACCTTTTATATCACTGTTCAGCACATATGCAGCTCATGTTGCATAAAAGTAACAGCCACAGGAAGGTCAACATACTTATATTCTGGCAGAAGTCCGTCAAAGCTTTGCAGGCAAGATCCAAGATCCATTTGTAAAATGCCTAGTTTTAGAGCATTATTTAAAGGTGAATAATTAGGAGTCACAGTTCCTTATTGGGATTGCTGCTAGCACTATAAATCTCTATTACAGGTAGTCCTCGGACTTATGACACAATTAGTTCCTGAAAACCACATCTTAAGTTGAAACGTTGCAACTTGGAACCAATTTTCCCGCAGGAAACAATGATATAAAGGTGGGGTTGGTTCCTGAACTGGTACCCTGTTTTCACCAAAAATAACCTGGAATTTTGTACGCAATCAATTATAGATGAGTAATATAGCTATCTTAATATATTTATATTGTAAATAGTAGTCATATTGATTTGGAAGGATTTGGAAGGACTTTGTTGAGGTGATTTTGCTGGACTTTTTGAAGGGCTTGTGGTTGGACTTTTTAAAAAGTTCTTGTCTGGAGTCTTCTCAGGAGTCTTGGCTGCAGGTTTTTCTGGAGTCTTGTCTGCTTTCTTAAAGCAAGTGTCTAAGGAAGTTTGAACAGATGTTCTCCAGGGAGATGGGCGACGTGGCAAACTTGTTCGCTGGCATGGCATTGTGTCAGATCAAGCGTTGTAAAATTGAAACGGAAAGTTGAAACGGTGTCAATTCATAAGCATTGTAAGTGTGAAGCGCTGTAACTCGAAATGTTGCAACTCGAGGACTGCTTGTATTGCTATAATAGAAATGAGGCAAATCCAGGGGGGTGCAGTGGTACGCACGCACCCCACTTTGATTCCTGATCCAAACAAAATTTAAAACCAACTGCGTGGCAGTGGCTGAAGCATTTCTACTCAGACAACAATGAGGGGGTCTCTTAACTTCACAGCTCATTATAATCTACCTGATTCCTTTTAAACTTCATTCCACAGGTGTTAATGATTCTCCTTTTTTAATGATCCTAATGTTCCCTTAATCGAGCTCTTCTTTTTTTCTGCAGTTCTGCTGTCTGTTAGCTGCTCCGGGTAATTTAGCTTCTGTTTTACTGCCCTGAAGTCTGTTTTTAACCCTAGCCAAAAACATGAATTTAGGTGTGTGTGTGGAAACATTAAGTCGGGTGAGTTCAGAAGTTGAAATAACTTTGGGGAAAGCATTGGATGCACTGTCAAGTTGCTCAAGAAGGCCTGATTTTGTTTTAAGAATTTAAAGATATGTGCATTTAATGCTAATGATTACAGAACTAATTAAAGGACAACTTTTGGGTATTTTTTGCCTATTTTGTTGTGTTTTTAGTACATAATATACGATATAACAAATTAATGCACATTCCAATAAAGTTTTTATTTGTATTTGCTTCCATCTAAAACTGAAAAAAATAGCCCTAGGCTCCTAGCATATTGTTTCTTTTCACCTGGAGAAATATGTGTCATGTTATATGTTTCATAGTTTCATAGCTTCTAGGGTCAGAAGGGACCTGAGCAGATCATCGAGTCTGACCCCCTGCCATGGCAGAAAAGAGTACTGGGGTCAAACGACCCCAGCAAGGTATACATCAAGCCTCCTCTTAAAGACCCCCAGGGTAGGAGCCTGCACCACTTCTCCTGGAAGTTGGTTCCAGATCCTAGCTGCCCTAACTGTAAAGTAGCGCTTCCTGATATAGCCTGAACCTACCCTCTGCCACCTTGTGACCATTATTCCTAGTCACTCCTGGTAGTGCTCAGGGGAACAAGGACTCCCCCAGTGCCTGCTGGTCCCCTCTGACTAGTTTGTAACAGGCCACTAGAT
>NW_017728918.1:105477932-105487043 GCF_001723895.1 Crocodylus porosus | reverse complement strand
TTTTGTGACCTGGTCATAGAAGGCCACCAGGTTGGTCTGACAGGACCTGCCTCTAATGAACCCATGTTGGTTGCCCCTAAGTGTAATCTCCCTTGCTGGCCCCTTGTGGACATGTGCCAGAATAATTCTTTCAAAAAGCTTACCCAGGATCAAATTAAGACTAACTGGCCTATAGTTACCCGGGTCCTCCTTCCTCCCCTTTTTGAAGATGGGAACCACGTTGGCCCTCTTCCAGTCCTCTGGCACCACACTAGAGCACCACCAGTGATCATATAGCCGTGCCAGGGGTCCTGCAATGACGGCAGCTAATTCCCTCAGTACTCTAGGGTGAAGATTGTCTGGACCAGCTGATTTGAATACATCCAGTCCCTCCAGGAGTTCTCTGACTAGATCCTCCCTGACCCTTGGCCTAGGTGCACCTCCCCTGGGGCCTGAGGGGGGCTTAGAGGGGGAGTGGCTGTTCCGGCCCCTGCTCAGGAAAATGGAGGCAAAGAAATCGTTAAATATGTTAGCTTTGCTGTCTGGTGTGATGACCAAATTTCCTAGTGTGTCCTGCAGGGGCCCCACGTTACCCGGTACCTTCTTTTTGCCCCCTGTGTATTTAAAAAAGGACTTCCTGTTGTCCTTGATCCGGGAAGCTAGTCCCAGTTCCATCTCCGCCTTGGCCTTCCTGACTGCCCCCCTGCATCCTGATGTGATGATGCACAACAACATTTGCACTCCCTCTCCTTTCAAAATCCTAGATCCAGCCATGGAAATCAATATTCAGTGCTCCTATATAGCTGTGGTTATGAATAAGCATGGCGTTTGAAAGAATATAGAGCACAACCATCAGGTTTACACAATATTTGCATAAATTACATTTATCTTTATGCCCTAAACTCAAACCCCAATAAGAAGAAAGTACAGTAGTCCATGTGGTCCCTTTGCATAGAGCAATATCGTGCGCCTTGAGTTTTTAATTTATGTTGGTAAAGGCAGGAAATTCTGGAGAGTCTTTCTCAGACCTTACCTTAGTTTCTGTGTATTCTTTCAACATTTGGCAAACAAAAAGATCAAGAATGATGGTGAATTTTGTGCTACCGATTTATAAATCAATCAGCCTTACAGAAAATAAAATGAAAACCCACATACCTCTTGAACATTTGCTTTAAAATGGACATGAAAGCATTGAATCCATTTTATGCCAATTACAGGAGATAGCTGTATCACGTTAACATATAAATTGAGCCACAATATTCCACCTTTTTGGCATGCTACCATTTTCTTCTTTTTAAGCATCTTACCTTTCAGTCATTAGTCAATCAAAACCTTCAAGACCTCCAGTGGGAATTTTGCTTGAGTAAAACTGCTGGCAGGATTGAGCCACTGTCATTAGACTCTGATTTTCTTTTAAGATACAGACAAGCAGGCCCCTTCCAGCTCAGTCAGAAATAGGCTCTGATTCTAATTTTATTTATATTTTATATAATAAAAATCCAAACACTTCTATAGGTAGGTGGTACTGTTTTTCCTCACAGTTTCTTTACGAATATCAGATATTTAGCAAAGCTTTAAACAGGCATGTCTAATGAGCTTTAACAACAGGTGGTAAGATTCACATACACGGTTTACTCAAAACCAATGGTAAATGAGGGTCCCTAAAGGGAACCAGCTTTAAAATGGCTTATTCGTTTTTAATAATACCAGCTTCTGTTTCTATGGAAACAGCACATCATGTTTGTTGCTTGCAAGACATGCGTTTAGCCCTTTTTAAAATAAATTGTGCACTCTTCACATAACCTTTAGAACAGAAAGCTGCAGTTGGCTTTCAAACACACACAAAATTATTAATCCTCCAAATAAAGTAAATCATCACTTATGCTGTGGCCCATAATTGCTAGTCAGCATGAGAACTACTGACATTCCTGTCAGTTACTGTTTCTAGGAACAGTTGTCATATTTTGTATGGCTATGCATTAGAAATCCTGGAGCTACATGCAAACCAAAAAGAAGGTAACAGGTTAAAAATGATAAATATTTGGTTTCCTTATGCATGTACTCTGCTGAATGCTCTTCCATATGTCTGGGTTTGCTTGCATAATTTCAGCACCTCACTTGGAAATTGTTACTCCTGCCAAATTGCTTGAACACTTAAAGATGCTGAAAAACCATCTGTCAGATGCCTAATGTGGATTATATACTCTTATACATATTTACCTGTGGGCTGTATCATATCATCAGTTTTTAAGCAGAAGTCACCAGGCAAATTAATGGAGTTCTACTTAAAACTGCTGGTTTGAAATGACAATATATAACTACAATGCAAACAAAAAACCATATTAAAAAACTATTTTAAAAGTTCCACCCAGAAGAACTTTTACAATCTTTTCTCCTATGCCTGAAGAAGAGTGCTTGTGCCCAAAAGCTTGCAATTAAAGCTTGTTTTGGTTTTTTTGCAAAAATCTAGGTGGTCTAATAAATGATATCACCTCTACCACGAGTTCTGATTCCTTATTAAAAAACATAATTTCTCTATATTATTGATAGGTACTTAATTAAACTGAAATGCTTTTTAAAATCTAAATCTATCTGTTTACCACACTTGCTGCTTACATATAGTTTCCCATAACTATATATTGGAATTAGACTGGTCTGTTTCATATTGTGACCAAATGAAAATTCAGAAAACTTTGATATTCTAACGGATGACACAATAGGATTATCAAGGTAACTGACCCAGAAATCCCTGGTGTTAACACTGATAATGTGAGATCAGGAAAAGACAAACATATAAGGTATATTGGATTGGTGAATAATTTAAAAGTAGTCATAGCAATATTATGCTTGGGGACAGAAAAATGGAGTTCTGGTAAAAATTGGTCTTACAGATCATATCACGAGGTAACGTTTTCCTAAAAGCATTATGTATACAACACTATACATTTGCAAAACATTTTTATAAACGTGCAGTAGGGCATATTCCTACCTTCCTAGTACAAGATTGAAAGCAGCTCAATCCAGGGAGAAGAGCAAGAAGCTTGTGTAATACAAAGAGAATTTATTAAAGGCTTACCACAAGGCTCAGGAGTGTGCTTAGTTAAGTTACACTCATGCATATTGTGTTTAAGGATCACACACTCCTTAAACTCTTGTTGGTAACAGAGGGGCTCAGGTCTCAGCCTTTCTCACTCTGTAGAGGTGTAACTAAAGTTTTGTGCTCTGGGTGCCAGCACAGGCCACTGTCATTCTTGTTGCCCCTCTCAGAAGGCACCCGGAGCTGGTGTCCCACTTACCCACTCCAAATTACACGGCTGTTATACTTCAGGTCCTTTCCTTTGGACATGGATTCTTCAGGACCCATACTTAAAGTAAGAGGTTAACTTGTGTTATAAGCAGGAAACCTACACAAGGTAAAAAAAGCTTTTGATACTTTAGTTCCTGTGCTATTACACAAACCTTTTCACTGTCATTCACAACTACAACTCCTTGCCTGCCCATTAAATATAACTCTTCCTGACTTCAGCCAATTTAGGTAGCATCTCCATTTCCTGTCTATTCACATTGTGGTAAGGTGTACTGTATTTCTGATTCTTGCAGTAGTTTCAGTTTTCTATTGATCAATTTCCTGCATTGTTGATATAAGCGAGGGTATTTATTTACTTGAGAGTTTGAAGAGATTTTGTACAACAAACACAGTAATTTTCTTTTAACTTGAGCCCTCTTTTTTCCTGCTTCGTTCTGTGCTTCTTCCTCATGTCTCTTTTTCCAAAGAAAATGTGCAATATAATGTTTTTAAAAATGCAGAATATATTTATGGTATTTCTTATCATAGCATGTTAATTTACTGAACAAAAAAATGGCAAACTTTGT
Organism: Crocodylus porosus; assembly: GCF_001723895.1. Classification (NCBI taxonomy): domain Eukaryota; kingdom Metazoa; phylum Chordata; order Crocodylia; family Crocodylidae; genus Crocodylus; species Crocodylus porosus. The sequence goes on along the minus strand of NW_017728918.1, from coordinate 105,483,191 downwards.
AGTAATAACATAAATCTGAGAGCCTGTAATATTGTAGCAGACAAGTTACATACCAGGGTCTAATACATGGAGGCTGCTACTATTGCTTCTGTCATCCTGGGTGCAAATCTACACGTGCAAATTACTCTCCAGTAAATTCACGCTGGGCAAGCATCTACACATGGGATTTGGGAGAAAATTTGCTGCTCATGGCAACAGTCTGCTTCTGTCCCAGCCAGCCCTGCACCAGCCCCCTGCAGCAGCCAGGGAAACTGGAGGCTCCAGCCGCAGCTGCCTGCAGTGGGTGCCCGGGCATTGCTGCCAGGTGACCTGCTTTCCTGGCTTGGAGCAACATATAAAACACGGTGCCAGCACGTGGGGGTTCTGTCGCCGCAGCCTCTGCCTGATGCACCATGGCTGCTCCCCACCAGGCTCCAGGAGCAATGTCCAATGCTCTGGATGCCTGCTTGCCACCATGCTTTCTCTGCTGACCCACTGCAGGGACTGCCACCTGACCTGGGTTAGTCTTGGCCATGGCAGCCCTGCCCGCATGGTGTGGCTGCCCACCCTGCCTCACCACACTGTCTCAGGCCTCCTGCCACTGTGCTGCTGCTGCCTGACCCTGGCAGGGAAGCTGATGACATGCTTCTGGATGCCACCACTGGGGCCATCCACATGCTTCTGGGCCTCCAGCCTTGCTGCTTGTGGGCCTACCAGGCCAGCCAGAATTGGCGACTCCACATTGTGCAGAACACCTGAGACAGTGAGTGGTGGCTAGATTCCCTTTGGAAGGCCCCGGGCCACCTTCCAGGAGTTCCTTAAGCAGCTCTGCCTCTACCTGGAGTAGCAGGATGCCACCATGCGGTGGCCCCTCCTTGTGGATTCCCGCCTGGCCATCACCCTACTCAAGCTGACCACACCTGCCAGCCTTTGCTGTCAGCCACTTCTTTGGCGTGGGCAAGGCCACCATCAGGGAGGCCATTGTGGAGGTATGCAGTGGCTAGGTGTCCCTACCCCTGCCCTGGCCCCAGCCCTGGCCCCCACCCCAGGGCCCCTGCCACCCAGCCCCCCCACCTGGGCCCAGCCCTGTAGCTTACCCTAGCTCCATGAGGTCCTGGAGCAGAAGCTGCCTGCGTATCACAGTTGCCAACTGGTACCTTTCCCCTGTATACAACTGCAGGTCCTCGGCTTCTCACCACAGCACAATGAGGTCTGCAGTCTCCTCCTGGGACCAGTTGTGGCCCTGGGAGGTGGTGTGTGGTGTTGAGGAGGACACCAGTGTGGCTTCCTTAATGGCTTGCTGGGCCTCCACATAGCAGTCTCGATGCTGGTGGGCCTTGGCAGGAGAGTGTAGCACCCAGTGAAGGGGCATGGCACGGGACAGGCAGGCATGTGGCGAGGATGTGCTAGACAACAGTGGCAGGGTTTGGGCAGGCTGCTGCAGGTGGCCGGGAGCCAGTTGGAGTAGGACCCGGTGGCCAGAGGCTGGCTGCAGGTGGCCCACGGTGCTGCTGGGCCTAACAAATGCCTGCAGAACCCAGCACAGCACAGTGTCATGGGCCTGACTCAGTGCCAAGGAGTGGTGCCGGGGTATGAGCAGAGTGCCATGGCTGGCCTGGGGCATCTATAGGGATGTGCAATGGCCAGAGTCTGGCTGCAGGTGGCCAAGAGTCTCAGTAACCCTGCACCCTTTTTAAGGATCAGAGGCTGGGACAGGCAAAGACCTACCACAGCCTTGGGGCAGGAGAAACTCCTAGCAAATTTGCTCCTAGTCAGCGTCTACACGTGTGTTACTGCATGGTAATGAATTGCGAGTAAATTTGCTATTTGTATTTACAGGTAACAAATTTACTCACCGTTAGAGCAAATTACTGTGCAATAAGAGTCTGCATGTGTCTTGTGTAGATGCACCCCGTGAAAAGGAAGAAATAACCCTGCAAGGAAGGGAAGCCACAGAAGGAAAGGGGCTCATAGGCTGGGAGGGAGAACCCAGAGTCATGAGAGCTGCAGAACTCTTATCAGCCCCTGAGCATCATATGCCGTGACTGATACAAAGCAGTTTCGTTGCTGATCTAAATAATCTGAATTTGGAAGTTCCCAGTAGTTCAGTACTTCTCAACTTTATTAGGCTCAGAGTTCCCCTTAGCTTTTAGTAGGCCAACTATATTTATTTGGTCTAATAAAAGATATCACGTCTACCCAAAGAACCTTGTCTGCCTATATCCTTAGATCAACACAGCTACAACCAACAATCCTACAGCTCTTAGCTTGCACTTGCTTTTTTTCCCATGGAAAAAGAATAGAGTAATTCTTCTGATGCAAAAAACTCAGAAAGGCCACAAGTTTGAATGTTTCTTACTCTACAGATTCCCATTTGAAACCTCTGGGTTTATCTTGTGAATCATGTGTAGATATTTACAAACCTAACACTGCTTTAGGAGCCACAGCATTTAATGCTGCCACTGCTCCCCTGCCATTAAATTTCTTGACCTGTGGGGAACCCTATGGGTCAGATGACATGTCCTCAATTACATGGATTGGTCCGTGGCTGGATCTGACTTGCTCCATGAGACAAGTTATGTACCTCAGTCCCCTAACCATTTTTGCTACCCTTTGCTAGACTTTCGCCAATTTGCCCACATCCTTTCTGTAGTAGGGAGCCCAAAGCTGGAGACACAGTACTCCACATGTCCTCACTAGTGCTGAATAGAGGGGAATAATTACTTCCCTCAATCTACTGGCAATGCTCCTACTAATGCAGTCCGGTATGCAGTTAGCCTTCTTCACAACAAGGGCACACTGTTGATTCATATTCAGCTTATTGTCCACTGCAACCCCCCGGTCCTTTTCTGCAGAGCTGCTACTTAGCCAGTTGGTCCCCAGCCTCTACCAGTACATGGGATTGTTCCATCCTAAGTGCAAGACTTGGCACTTCTCCTTATAGAAGCTCATGCAATTTCCTTTGGTCCAATCCTCCAATTTGCTGAGAACTTTCTGAATCCTAACCCTACCTTCCAGCATATCTACCACTCCCCCCATCTTGGTTTAATCTGCAGACTCGCTGAGGGTGCGCTCCATCCCATCTTCCAGGTTGTTGATGATGATATTGAACAAAACCCGTTCCAGGACCAGTCCTTGGGGCACTCCTCTTGCTACTGGCTGCCAACTAGATATTGAGCCATTGATTACTACCCTGTGAGCCTGACGATCCAGGAAGTTTTCTGTCCACCTTGCAATCCATTCATCCAACCTGTACTTCCTTAGCTTGCTTGCAAGAATATTGTGGGACACTGTGTCAAAAGGCTTGCTAAAATCAAGGTGCATCAAGTCCACTGCAATCCTCGCATCCACAGAGCCAGTTACAATTTATTTGGAAAATAAATCACACAAGTATGGGGGACGGAGAATTTTCTTGTTCCTTCCCAATCAGTCAAAATTGTTTGTTTATAATCAATCACCTGTATTTCCCTTATCCAGCTTCTTCTGAGCACAAGCCTAAACTGCCTAAATGCCCTAGCAAACAGCTTTTAAGAAGTTGTGCTTACAAAGGTGATGGTTTCCTTGACAACAAAGAACATCTGGAAGCTCTCAAAATGTTCCCTTTTCCTCCCCTAGCAGCTGTGTTATAAATTCAAGAGCTGAATATCTAGGATGAATCTTAAACAAAGCACATAGGGAATACATGGATACCTCCCATTAGCAATTTTTGAAGCTACACATATGCTTCTCTTATGCCTCCTCCTGCAAAATCTTCATAATGTCTGAACAAATTGTTTCAAGCAAGCTAAATTGGAAGTGTGGGTTTGTATAACTGCTAGGCTGAATTATTTTTTTCTATAACTGTTAGGAAGTCACTGCTCTAGCTATTAGTCATGGGCAAATTTCAGAAGACTTCAGTTTGGGTTCAGTATGGGTGAGAATCTAAAAAATATGAATGCTTATTAAAAGTTCCCTGGATTAATAGACTAAGATCCGAAGGAGACCATGCTGGTCATTGTACCTGGTCTCCTAGTTAACAGAACCATAATAACATTAAGCAGTGACTTTTGCCTAAAAACGTATGGGTGAAGTGAAATTGCTGTATCAATTAAAGGGCATTCTTTCTTAATTTGTGTACTTCAAGTGATGAAAAATTTACTAAATCCTTTAGTTAACTGTTTTTGTGGTTATTTATATAGTGGGCATGTCTACACATGAATTAATGCCTCATAGGTACTGCACAGGTGCTAACTGAATGCAGAGTAACTGGTGCTACTGCACAGTAGTGCCCATTGATGCCTTCTTAGTAATGCTAATGCGCAGTAGGCTTATTCTACTGCCCATTAGTGCAATAGTATGGCGCATCTCCTGTAGAAGTGCCCAGTGAGTTAAAACTATAGTTTTTTTCCTGTTCATTTTTAACAGCATAATAGGACTGCCATTGGATCTTGTATACTTTTTTCTACTAGGTGAGAGTCCTGTAGTACTGGGGTTCTTTCCCTTTGTTTAGGTGCTTAAAATACGTTGGTATCTACCTTACCAAACTATACAGATTCTTGTTATTATTATTTACTGCTCTACCAGTCTTTGAGTTTATTGCCAATGTTTATCAGCAATGATTTAATATTTTCATCCAAACATGGAGAGGGGGAGAGCTATTCCTGTAGGACTTCATTAAAGCATTCCACTAATTGATGATTCTTCATTAAAAATTGCACTGTTAGATCTATTGATTTTTATTCCATTTAGTATGTTTCATGATCTCAGCAAGTATCTGAGAAGGATTGTGAACACACTGGAAGACAGGAGCACAATTCAAAAGGATCTTTACAGGTTGGAAAGCTGGGCGAGAGCCAACATCATGAAGTTCATTACTGAATAGGAAGGTTATGGAGGGAATTATAGGCAGATGTAGAATTTTGAGAAGGGGGGGTGAAAATGGTAAAACAAGACATACTTTTATCCAGTTAAAAAGATACTTGAAGCTTTACTAATATGCCATGGGCCGAGGGCTAGATTATTCAGTTTAAGATTGAAGGAAAATCGAATATAACTTCACTCAAATGAGTTAAAAAAAATCTTCAGGCCTGCTCATTACCAGGAGCAGATAACAGACAGCAGAATTGTGGAACAAAGGATTTCATAGATTTAATAGATTTCATAGACATTAGGGCTGGAAGGTGTTCAGAGTAGGTGCTTGAACCACCTTTGATGGCAGACTGTTCCAGACCTTGGGGGCTTCGAGAGTAAAGAAATTCTTCCTTACATCCAGCCTGAAACGGTCTCGCAGTAGTTTATGAC
>NW_017728918.1:105467144-105472504 GCF_001723895.1 Crocodylus porosus | reverse complement strand
GTGAGAGACAGTGTTGAAGGCCTTCCGAAAGTCCAGGAAGACTATGTCCACTGCTACCCCTGCATCTAAGGATTTTGTGATCTGGTCATAGAAGGCCACCAGGTTGGTCTGACAGGACCTTCCGCTGATGAACCCATGTTGGTTGCCCCTAAGCATAATCTTCCCTGCTGGGCCCTTGTGGATATGTGCCAGAATAATTTTCTCAAAAAATTGTCTAATGAGACTCAAACTAGAGGTTCCTGGTTAGAGAGTCTTGACACTCTGCTTAGGGTCAAGTTGGCCACCACATTTGGGTCAGAGAGGAATTTTACCCCATGATCAGAGTGGTTCAGACTTGGGAGTGAAGTTGTCTTTCTCAGTAGCAAGGGATGTGTCGCTCTTCCTTGGATCTCTTGAGTGCACTTTAAAAATCCTTATAGCAACAAGACACTGACAGCCTCTGTCCCCCTGCTTTACCTGTGAACAGGTAAGGTTATTGTTGGTGTCTGGTCAATAAGCCTTGTAGTCATGTGACAGGGTTGATTTGTGTAGTTTTAGATAATGACTTATCTAAGGGAATATAGAAATGTAAGAGGAATTCAAACAATATTCAATTGGGAATCTGAAGCAGCGATTATAGGAAGGAAAACCATCATACGGTCTTGAGAATTCCAAGTTGAATAATCATAACAACACAGATTACTGGTTTCCTGAGATCCTTGGATATTCAGGAAGTAATATTATTTTCAGATGGATTGATTTAGGGAGAAGAGCTGACTATATATTCAACAAGGATGTCCTTTTACATTCCTTTACTACTGATCAATATATCTGATGCCACCCATGTTTCCAATAACATCAAAAAGTGCCACTCAAGAGGGTGATCGGTGTCTTGATACGAGTGTCTCCAAGAGTATGGAATGCACTGTTCTGGACAGCTGCCTTAGCTCTTCTTAGCTTACCTGTGTCCTGAAGAACCACAGAGATCACTACTTTTCTAGAAAACTTGTCAGTTCTAAGTCAATTATTGGTACCTATAATTTGTTATTTAAAATATTAAACATATCTGGGGGCAGATTTCCTGTGTGGAACCTAGAGCTAGAAGGTTCACCATAGACAGTCCTCTGCTATTTATAGGCAATCCTGTCATATAATCTTTGTCATAATCTGATAAATTGTCACCTTTATTAATTTTTTTGCCTCCTTGAGTCCTATGGAAGGCTGTTCCAGCCCTGATCATTATAAAACTCCTCCTAATTTACAACAACCAAAATGCTATTTGTTGCCCATTTGCACCTTTTTTTCTTCTTGTGCCAATATTATCCTGCATCTTAAATTTCTCTTCTCCCTTCCTGATGGTTTACCCTCCATCCCATATATGCCACATTTCCCCAAATCCAAGACTGCTCTGAATTTAAGATGAACCCCAATAATTAGATTTTATACATGCTCCACTATGCTGCAGCAACCGCCACCTCCTGTGGGTGGCAGCCAGGGCCGGGGCACTGTTGCAGGGGGCAGGGGGTTATGGACCCGGGGCTCTGGCAGCTGAGGCCCCCCTCCACTTGGGCTGAGGATTGGGAGGAGGGGAGGAAGGCTGTGGATGGGGTTGAGGGGCATCAGCAGGGTAGGGGGGACTCTGGGCAGGCAGAAGTGTGGGGCATGGACACATACTTTGTGAGCTAAGGCAGCAGGGAAAACTCTAATTTTCCATGATAAAAACCCCCAAATCAAATATCAAAACTTATAGATATTTAGAATTTATTTTACTACAGTGATTGAGGCATTAGTAGACTTCCAAATTGCTTTAAAATTGTAAATATATCAATAAAACATTATGTTCAATTGATATATATATATGTAGTGGTGTTTCATTTTAATAGTGGATATCAGAGTTATTTCAGAGAATATGCTATTTTTTTTATCAGTGAAAACCAGGATCCGTGTGTATCACATTGGTGGCTTAGTCATCAGCTGATATACCCAAGTCTTTTTCTTCCTCATAATGAATTCCCAGCTTACAACAGAAATTCTTGTTTATTAGTCCCAAAGTGCATGACTGTGCATTTTATACTATTAAATGACATTCTCTCTCTTTTTTTTAAGTCTTGAAGGTCATTCAAGTCTTCCTGCATCCTGTGGATTGATGGCACCTTCAAACTTTGTGCTGTCAGCACATTGCTACATTTTGTGTCAAAATCATTAATGAATATATCTTTTAGGAACACCACTAGTAGTCTATTTCTCTTCTGATGGTTCCTTTTTTCAGCATGACCAATTGTTTCCTTCCCTCTGTTTAGTGCTTTACATGCCTCAGATTCTTCTGTTTGTTCCCCCTCTTTTTGAGTTCAGCTGCTAATCTCCCGCGTAGCATCATATTAGTTGCTTTGATGAAATCCAAATAGATGAGATTTCTATAGTTTCTTTGTCTAGAAAAATCAGTTATTTATTGAAGAAAAATATGTGTGACCTTATCAACTGTGGTAAACCCACCTTGCATTTTATCACATCTTGGAAGGCCAACAGATGGTGGCTAAGATGGGAACAAGGTATCAAAACAGATCTCAGAGCATCCTGGTAAGCACATCCCCCTATCTGGTGGGAGCGAAATTTCACTGTCTGGTGAAAATTGGATGTGAATGATGTTATCTAAACACAGTTGTGATTGGTGGAACTAGGAGGTGTTTGTTGTTAAAAAATGTTGTTTTGATCAATGTATAAAAGGGAGCCTGGGAACCTGGAGTACATGTCACTGTGGTAGGAGACATGTTGTGCTTGTACCATTTATTTCCAACAAATAAACCTCACTGGCACTGTGCCAGACATGATGTTAGTGTATGGCTTTTTTTAAGCAATAAACCCAAAAGAGTCTTTTTTACTATGAACCAGAGTCCATGGTCTTTTTATTGCAACTAACAAGATCATTAGAAGTAGTGGTAGTCTGGTATTGCCAATGGTATCCTGATAAGAGTGCTCACTGACCATGCTAACTGATGGAGCCTGATGCAACCCATACTACTCCACTCCTGACCCTACCTGACAGGAGTCCAATACTGATGACCCTGACATTGGTGACCACAACTGACACTAGTACGACACAGGTGACCTCTAACCACAACTGACAGGAGTCCAACAATTATGTTTGCCTTTCTCCAATTATGTAATACATGCCACGTCTTTTAGATTTATTAACATTTTTTAAAATCTTCCTACACCAGGAAATCCTGGCACGGAGATAATCTTAAATACATTAAGCAATTTCAGTGTTTTTGTCTTTAAGGTAATTTCCTTAGCGATAGCCTAACTTCCAGCTGCCTTTGCCCCAGGTTCAATATTGTTTCATGTACAGTGCTCTGTGAAATAATAGGACTCTGTTTGGACTGCAACAAGTTATATCTTTATTTGAATACCATGTGCTCAGTACTGCTGCTTGCAGTCCTGAGGTGCAGTGTCTGCTCAGAGCTACTGTGAAGCTCTTCAAGCACATTGAGTTTCCTGGTGGCACCCTCCAAATCAGCCCCACTACAACTTATATTCTAACCTCACATGCTCCCCCCTTCCTCCCTCCCTCCCCAAATAAGACTCACTTCTCTTTTGGGAAGGCAGAATGGGGGGAAAAAAGATTTTTGCATGATTGTTCCTGCATATAGCAGAGACAGACCCTAATCTTCAGCTTACTTCTTTTCCCTTTCCAGCTTAGCTAAAAGCTGAAACCCTAGATGCTGCTGAAGATTGGCTTCCATGGGTGGATCTGTGATATTGAAAAAGAGCCAAAGAGTCTGTTTCTAGGACTGTGAAACAGGAGAAGAGAAACCAAGAGGAGTGAGCAGACAGTAAAACTGCCTGAAGGTTAGCGAGATTGTTGGTATATCAACAACTATTAAAAAGGAGAGACAATTGTTAACACCTATGGAGTGAAGAGCAATGAGCCCATTAAGCCAATTGACTCCCTCAGCTCCCTGAACAGACATAGCACTGCCGCTGCCTGGTGGAGCAGGAGTCAAAGTGGGGGTGCTTCTATTCTGGGTAGGAGATCAGCTTCCCTGCTTAAGACATGCACCCTGGTTTTGGTGGGTTGATTTTTTTGGGATAAAGGTACAGCTGTAATGAAGTATATGCAGTAATTTTAAAATATCTTCTTTCTTAAACTGTTTAGAAGTCTTTCACTATAGGTGATGAGCAAACAGGGAAAAGCAAACAGGCAAACCTTTTCATATCACTTACCATCATAACTTTGCAGCCCCTTGGCTCAAGTTGTCCTCTATGAACTGGATGAACCTATGCATGCAGTATAAATATGTCAGAGATAAAACAAAGATGAAATTGGTGATGCAGAAATAACCAAGATCAAGTTAAGTGTGAGACCCCAAGTTGGACATAATACTCCAGGTGAGGCCTCACCAATGCTGCATATAGTGGGAGAATCACATTTTCTTAAAGAGGATAGCGAATAGCTCCAAAATTACCTCAGCCAATTCGTTCAGTATCCTAGGCTGTGTATCCCATCTGGTCCTACTGACTTGAAAGTCTGTGTTTGAAGACTGTTTCTTCTTTTTTAATTAGCAGCTTGATTTTCTTTTTAAAATGCTTTCTGATTAAGAAAATATGATTCTTGGTCATGATAGAAGAGGGTAACAAGAAGGATCAAGGCATTTTCTTTTCTGTCTTCCTTTGCCCTATTTGAAAGGGGTTGCTTCTTGCAGAAGAAATGCATCATTACCTGTTTTGCATATGCCCTGTAAAGGAATTACAAGAAAGAGAGAGAGAGTTTTTTGTGTCCTATTTCAACTGCACGTGTACATATATACTTGCATGTGTGAATATAATTTGGAATTTGGCATACTTTATACAACAATGTAGCCTGGTAAACGTTTCCTCAGCAACTTATCAGGAAGGAAACATGAGTACAGTGGAAGAGGAACTGGGCAAAAGGAAGATATAGTACAAAGTAAACCAAGAAAATGAAATTGTGAAGTTGTTACCAAGTGTTAGAGTTGAGATGACCTATTTTGACTTTCTGTACTCTCATACAATACTATTTTCTCCCTCCTGCCTGTCTCTCAGTGTTTTATTCAGAAAGATAAGTGTATTGGCACCATAGCACACCTAAAGACCATCCAAAGTACATAAATACTGTTTTGATGGAGTTTGGAAGTTCTTTGCTTGACACAGTTATAGTCAGCAGTCCCTCGATACATGGCTGAAACTTTTGACTGGGCAGTAGACATAGAGGGCTATAGGTTGTTTAGAAGAGATAGGAAGGGGAAAAAAGGTCGGGGGTTGCGCTCTATGTTAGGAAACAGTATACCAGTTCTACCTTCCAAATGGGACCAGAGGAAGGCTTAACTGAGACCCTGTGGGTCAAACTTCAAGGAGGGTGG
>NW_017728918.1:105465883-105467042 GCF_001723895.1 Crocodylus porosus | reverse complement strand
ACTCAAGAAGGTTCCTGACGTGCGTACAGGACCTACACCTCGTGCAGGAGGTACTCGTCCCCACTAGGGAAAACGCCATACTGGATCTGGTGTTAGCCTCTGGGGACAACCTGGTGGGGGAGGTGCTAGTACAAGGGAGGCTAGGGGACAGTGATCATGAAGTGATCCAGTTTGCTATTCAGAGAAAGGTGGGGAGGATAACTAGCACAGCGCAAATGCTTGACATTAGGAAAGCCAACTTTGATACGCTCGGGTAGTAGTCAGGGAGGCACTTGGAGCCCAAGGTGTAGTTAGTATGGGGGTCCAGGAAAGGTGGTCCTTCCTCAAGGAGGCTATCCTTGGAGTGCAGCAGGATGCAATTCCTCTGCGCAGGAAGGCAGGAAAAGAGTCCAAGAAAACTTCATGGCTGAGCGCGGATATCCAGGCTGGCTTGAGGATAAAGAAAAAAGCGTATTGGCAGTGGAAGCAGGGGACAGGGACAAAGGAGGAGTACACCTCCCTGACTTGAGCTTGTAGGGATTTGGTGAAGAAGGCTAAAGCAGCACTAGAGCTTAAATTATCTTCTGGGATTAAGGAAAACAAAAAGTCCTTTTTCAAGTATATAGGTAGCAAGAAGTCTCGGGATAACATTGGATCCCTATGGGGTGTGGCAGGGCAGGGCAGTTGGTGACGGACACGCGAGAGAAGGCAGAACTCTTTAACAAGTTCTTTGCCTCCGTGTTCCTGTCTGCTGACAATGGGGTGCTCTCGGGTGACAGTGTAGCGAGGCCCAGGAAGGATGCGAGTCCCCCGACTGTTAGTTCAGACCTAGTTAAGGATTACCTGGAAGGCTTAGATATGTCCAAGTCAGCGGGCCCGGATGACCTTCATCCGTGGATGCTGAGAGAATTGGCTGGTGTCATTGCGGAGCCATTGGCACGGCTGTTGGAGGACTCCTGGTGCTCCGGCCAAGTCCCTGAGGACTGGAAAAGGGCCAATGTGGTCCCTATTTCCAAGAAGGGGACGAAAGAAGAGCCTGGCAACTACAGGCCAGTCAGCCTCACTTCTATCCTGGGGAAAGTCTTTGAAAAAATTATCCAGGGCCACATTTGTGAGAGCCCTGCAGGGATAGTGATGTTGAGGGGTAACCAGCATGAGTTCGTGCAAGGCTGATCCTGCC
>NW_017728918.1:105449335-105465163 GCF_001723895.1 Crocodylus porosus | reverse complement strand
TCCGCAAGAACTACTTCACTGTCAGGGCAGCTAAGAGCTGGAACCAACTTCCAAGGGAAGTGGTGCTGGCTCCTACCCTGGGGTCTTTAAGAAGAGGCTTGATGCCTACCTGGCTGGACTCATTTGAGTCCAGTTTTTTCTCCTGCCCAGGCGGGGGGTCGGACTTGAACATCTACAAGGTCCCCTCCGACCCGACTTCTACGATTCTATGATTCTAGGATGCTCTATTCCAGACATGGGAAACAATTCCAGGACTCAATGCTGTCTGCAGCCTGGGTTTTAAGTGGCTATTTTGGAGATTCCTTGAGCTAATGACTGTCTATAAATCATCCTTCTGCCAGGTACTGGCTGGCAGCAACAAGGGCTAGGTTCAAATTTTGGGGTGCTGTAACAGAGCACTTGGGTGCTCTGTTTCTTCCAGGGGCCTGAGTGGCAGTTAGGCAACCTGCAGCTGCCTGCAATGCCAATAAGGCAAAGTGGCCTGATTGGGCACAGGGCCCAGTTTTGCTTTATAAGAGCTGAGCCCTGAACTGCAAAGAGGCAGCAGTTTGCTGCTGCAGCCAAAGGAACAACACTTGCCAGCCCATCGAGGTAAGGGCTAGGGCTGTGGGGAAGAAGGAGACTCCATGGTCCTGGGCATGACAGAAAACTTTACCCTGGCATGGGACAGGTGGCCTGGTGGGACTGTCTATGGTGGGATAGTCCCCCAGAAATGCCAAGCCAGTTACTGCCCCAGTGAAAGGTGAGTATGGGACACCTCCTAACCCCAGCCCCACATCCCTGGTGGGTGAGATTGAGCAGGGGGCCCAGACTCGCCAAAAGTACTGAGGCAGAGCCCAGGTCAGTGGAGGGACCTGTGGCAGTGCCCAGACTCTGAGGTGGAGGTCTGAAGCTGCATATAGGAGCCAGCGTGAAGCTCCAGGAGGTGGGGTCTTGAGCCTTAGGAAGCTATTAAGGAAGCTCCCGAGGCCAGGGATAAGTGGATTGCCCAGGGATGATCTGGGGATGGGGCTCAGAGCCCTGATCCCAAAGGCTGGCTTGAAGGCCCAAGGTGTGTGGGCTTGGAGTCCAGAAGGGATTGGAGCCTGAAGAGTGTGTGTGGGGGGTTGGAGCCCCGAGAGTGTGTGTGTGGGCTTGGAGCCCAGTGTTTGGGGCCTGGAGCCCAGTGTATGTGTGTAAAGAAAGAACCCAGTGCTAGCTAGCTGGAGGAAACATCTGCAAGGCATGGGATACAATAAGGGAAGGTCAGAGTCGTACACATAGGGCCTTGTAATCAGGGCAGATAAATGGGCAGCCTCCCACCTTACTAACATTGGATAATTAGTAACATTGAGGCATGGCAGGAAAGGAAGCAGGCGGCTGGCCCTAAGACAAGTGGGTGGGCCTACATTTAGATGGGCCCTGGGACACCCACTTGTTACAGGTACCCAATAAGTTTTTACTGTGGCTCAATCATCCACACGCAAATCTGAGATCACTGAATTTGGCAGGGTTGTCCCACATAAACAAACCCCTCTCCTCACAAGCAGTGTAAACAGAAAGGACAGATTTATTACAGAAAACAAAGGAAACACCAAATGCCAATCAAACACTTTTAATTATGAAGTACAGTCTCTAGTTTGCACCCATTTTGGGGAGACTCCACCCTTGCCAAAGCAGTCTGAGATGTGAGGAGTCTGTACCTCTATACCTGCTGCTAAACAGGAGACCCTTATAAGTTGCTCCTTAGGGTTTGCTGCAACACAGGGAACTGCTAGTATGCATTGGTCCTTCTGCATTGCAAGGGGCTCCTCGTTGCTCCCTGGGAAGCTGTAGGGTACTGTTCTTCACTTCTGCACGGTGGCTTTGAGGGGCCAGATGTGGCCTCAGACACTGCACCCCCCAAAATTCCTAGTCCCAATCTCCAGCTCTGCTGCAGCAGAAAACTGGAAGAGAACTCAAAGAAGGGTCATGCCAAGGCTGCCTTGAGGATCTGGGATATAGCATGGGAGAGTGGGGTTCAGCCACACAAACTAGGCTGGGGCAAAACAGCTGTAAAACAACAAAGTGGGGCCAATAACTGCCAGAACTCCATTCCCAGTCAGTTTATGCCAGGGATTAATAACCCCTGTGCTATTATACCACTCAAAGCCTTAAACCTGCCTCAAATATGCCAGGCCTTTAATTGCTGGCAAGACATACAGCTGGGGTTCAGCTACATAACTAAGTTGCAACAGCAATTGCTCATGCCAGCAATTTCTCTGGCTCTCAATTCAGCTTTTCAAGTCTCAGCAGCCCCGGGAGAAAGGGACCCGAGTTCTAGTTGAGAAGTTTCTACATACCTGACCCAGGGCTTTCCAAGCCTTCAGTTCTTCTCTCTCAACCAATTAATTAAAAAAAAGAACACTGCCCAGTCATCCAATTAGGCTAGGGGTCTAATCTCCCCTGCTTATGTGACAAGAAGCCAGGTGTTTTGTTTACAGTAAAGGCAGGAGGCTTTCTGAAACAAAAGACCTCAACAAAAGGGCCTTTTCTGCCTCAGGTCTGCCTATGTGCTGTATTTCCTATCTCTTTCCAACTTATCCAAGAAGGACAGTGAAAACAAGATACTCAAATATAGAAAAACATGGGTACAAACAGCACAGCAGAACAAAAAATTATTATATATAATATGTACACAGTCATAGTTAACTAAAACCATATACAACAACACACTTTATGATAAAAAATGGCTTGTACATTTTGAGTGGGTTACAAATGCAAAGGACTGGACTCAAAGGTTCAAGAGGTTCCTTCCAGTCCTTTTTCCTATTATGGCTGTTTATTGTTTTTTTGTGAAGTAACAAGGTGGTCAGGTACACATCTCTACAAAATTCAGTGCACTGGGCATTAGGTAGCTTCCATATTTTTGCTCTTAGAAGAGATGGCAAGAATTGAATGGAAATGGAGACCAAAGTGTCCTTTCACCCCTTTAAGTGGATGCAAGGGTTATAACTGTGCAAACTGATTGCAGTCTGGTTACGTCTGTATGGCTGCTAACTGTGCTGTAGCTATTCTTTGGTTATATATATGCATCTGTCTATTACTGGGACTTGTGAAATTGTTAACTGCTGACAAGGACAGCCACTAAACTAACTTCACCATAGCATGTTAGGTATATTATTCAAGGAAAACTTATAAACATGATTCCTATAGAGTTTGCATCCCATTATTCTTTTCACTGGTTAACCTTGACATTTTAATTTTTTTTTTCCTGCAGCTGCAAAAAATCAGTAAAATGCATTACATTTTTTGTTGCCCTGGTATTTTCCTGATCTGATTTTGTGGGTTCTTGGTTAATTTAAAGGTCATGGCACATGGCCTCCTTGCATCTTTTTGTAAGTAGAAATCAGAAACGACATTTGCAGACCTAATGAGAACAATTAGAGATTTATGCCTGTCCCTCCCTGGCCACCTGGCTCTTGTCAGATCATGTCCAAATGAATTCTGTCAAATTCAAGCTGGCAGCAGTTAGCAGGAGGGCAGTGTCTTCATGGTTGCACCCTGAATTGGGAAGTCAAATCACACGCATCCTAGTGTTGCTTGTGGCTTCTTACAGTGATATCGCATTACATTTTATTTGAAAGTTTCCCCCATCATAGTCCTTGTCCTCACATGTTTCCCTCCGGGCTGCTGAAGAATCACTCAACAGGTTACGTTGCTGTACAAATAAAGAATATCTCTGAGCATCTATTTTTTACTTATGTTTAAATAAGCTCTCAGTTTCTTTTTGGAGTCAAGCAATAGTTCTAGTAACACTGGGCCAAATCCCAATCTCACTTACACCACTTTTCCATCAACTTATTTTGGGTAAGTGTTTAGCTTTCAACGTCATCATAAGGATTCAGAAACAGATAAAAGACCATAAGAACAGAAAATTGGCTGTGATCCCTATAGTATTAGTACAGAGAAAGTTCTGGTCCTCCTTAGGGAGTTTCTTCTGCCTTTTTCTTCAAGGTATCCTAGAAAAGTAGGGCTAGAAGGGCTTCAGGGGTGGCCAATTGCAGCACAGGTACCACAAATGGGCAGCCTCTGCATGTGGTATGTGGCAAATCAGGGAGAGGACGGCAGCACAGTGACAGATAGGACAGGGGAAAGGAATTGAAGTGGTACTTGGGGCAGGTGTGGGGCTGATGTGTCAAACATCTGCCAAAAAGGTTGGCCCGTACTATTCTAGTCCAACCCCCAGCTCAAGATTGTTTACATGGGAATAATTTTATCCCAGGCAAATAACTAATCTTTTCTTAAAAATTTTGCAAACAATCCTCTTATACGGCTACTATGCACAATGCTCAAAACATTATAACCACCCTGACTTGCTATTGGTATAGTGGGGAATGAGGGTACTGTCAATGTTCAGCTACTGCAATGACAGAAAATAGTTGTTAAAACATCCCCAAGAGATCAAGGAAGACACATGATTCCTCATAGGGATATAACCAGGTTTGGGGCTGTGTTCCATCCCCACAACATAACAAGTCTGTGCTCAATGCAAGAAAAACCTGAACCCCCCCAGTACCTTCTCTCCCTCCCTCACAGCACATCTCTATTGGACTCCTTTCCAGTGTTGCCTTTGATAAGTAAGAGTCTACTCCAACATGTTATGTTAACTTGCCTCTGCCTTTTAAGCTGAAAAACCTGAGGTTTCATGTTTTCACAATCTGACATGCAGCTCAGTGTATTGTGTTGTTTCTCTAGCTAACAGGCTTACAAAACAAAAAATGGCATTCCTTACAATATCCAGCTACCCTTGGTGATTTGTTTTAATATACCATGCAGTATCTATCTAGCACTGCTAGCCAGTTGGATATGCACATCTCTTGTCCATCTGTTCTGTGTGTGTTTATTTTTCAACATTTAATTTACTGTTTTAGGTTGTTGAATCTTATATTAGACACTCGGAAGGGAAATGCTAGGAGCATGTAATGCCCACTGCAGTCCTAGCCACTTGCCCAGCTGCTTTATTATGCCTTAAAATCAATTTGTAGGGTTTTCACCAATCAGGTGCATCTAGGTTAGGTATTTTGTTTTGATTTTGATATCACCCTTGCTAGATGTCCATTCCAGCCCCAGAGCAGACATCACACAAATGGACATTATTCACATGATGAGTAATCATCTAATCTAATTCTGTTGGCCTGTTCTCTCATTTCAAAGAGTAGATAATTATCTACCAGTAAAGCACATGATAGCACTCCATCCCCTCAGACGTGTTATTTCTCTTTCTCCCATCGCATTCTCAAAAACCTGGGAAACAGACTGTGTTATCTAGCATCCCTGGAAATTTTAGCAGATCTGGGCTTTTTAAAAACAAATTGAAGGGGACTGACAAGAACGTATTGCTTCTTTGTGATTTAAGCCAAATAGTTACAACTCTGGGACTGCCGGGCATGCCAACATATTTCTGAAAGTAGTCTCCCCACTACCAGTTAGCAAAACATTTTTTTGTGTTTTCCCAGTGCAGTTTTTGTCGTCATCATCATTATTATGGTTAGAGTAGTAGTTGTTATTGTTTCTGTTGTTATTGTTATTGGGTTCCAGTGATATCTTAGACAGGAATGGATGAAGATAATGGAAGCAGCCAAGGGCCTCTAGGGCCTACAATGCTAAATTATTATTGGTGGTGGTGTTATTTAGTATCCTTGTATAGCCAAGGGTTCAGGAGAAGATGGGTAGGATTTGGGAGCTCAACCAAACAACAGTGACTTTATTAAACATTTAACTGTACAAATTGTCTCCTAAAAACAACATATCCTGATAGCTGTGAAGTCCATAGCCACCTCAGACACCTTGCATTGTGGATGCTTAAATCCCAAATAGCCTAACATATCCCAGACCTAGTAAACATTAGAGATTTAAACACCATTGACAAAATACCATAACAGTTACTACATGAGATAATCACGTGGATTCATATTAATACCAATGTCACCCTGATAATCAAGCTACATCCTGCAACAAAGTATTTAATTCTTCAAATACAGTCATTGCCCCAACTCCTAGCCTCTCTAGACCAACCACTCCAATTTAGTTTTACTGCTTCTAAGAGAAGAGCTTTATCCTTTGTTCGGAGAAATAACAACCTAAAGTTGTGATGCTACAAAAGAGACAGATGTACAAGGGAGGGAATTTTGCAAGACAAAGCAAGGAAAAGCTATTATGGTAAATATTACTGCTATGTCTCTAGGCTGCCTAGATGGGACAGAAACTGAGAGCTAATGCTTCTTTCTTATATCTTAATTTTTATTTCATGGTTGATTTTTTTAATAGCTGCCACTGTGTGTTTCCACTTCATAAAATACTTTTTACTGAAATTGTAATGTTCAATTAATTTTTCTATGTTAGTGTATTAATTTTATTAAAGGCGAGATTATCAATCAGCATGGTACAGAAAGCAGTTGGTTTGTATATAATAAAGTCTGCCAAGGTACTGATTGTATTTATTCACAAAAATCAAAAGCCTACATTTAGAAAATGGCATCTTTTCCAGCATTATTTGTTTGATTGTTGCAACTGGTGCTGCTGTGGAAATATTACTCTTCTGTCTTTGAGGAAAACCTGAATAATGAGTCTATGTCACATTGTGATAGTGATGAAATACTTATCATATCAAGTGTAACAAAGCAGGATCAGAGGAAACAATTACTAAAGAGAGTCAATTTTAGCTAAGAAAACTTGAATTCAAGAATTTTAAAAGAACAGGCTAAGTTGCTCTCTTAGTTGTTAATGTTGCTTTTTAATAAGTCTTAGAACACTGGGGAAATTTCAAAATATTAAAAGAAAGCCAAGATTATATTGATATTTAAAAAGATAAATGGGGTGACAGGAAATTTCTCCTCAAAATTGTCTTCAGTTATACAGTTCTGTTCAGGGATTGTTACTCTGCCAACATCAAGGTCAGGCTCGGTCTCTTAACTAGCACACCATCGTAATTGTGCTGTACTTGCTATTAAAAATAAAATGTTCTAGTTAGTTAGAAGAAGGTGTTGCAGTGGCAGAGGGGTTAAACTTTCAGCCTATAGCTCCAGAGCAGTGAGCATGAGCCCTGTTCGGGGCTCATGTCAAAAAACACCCTAGCTGACCCCACTGGGCAGGTTGGATCTGGCAGGGGAATCAAAGGTGGCCCTATGTCAGGTGTGGGCAAAATATGGCCTGCAGGTCAGATCCAGCCTGCAGAGGGATTTTGTCCAGCCCACAGCTGGTCTGTTTGTCCAACTTAGCCCAGGTGCTGTCCAGCCTGTGCCACATCCCACCGCTCCTGGGTGTGCAGCAGGGCTGGGGTGGTTCCACAGCTGGATTTCATTTCCCAGCAGCCCCAGCTCCTTCTGGTTGCTGCCTCCACCAGCCCCTGCCCCATAGAGACCTGCCAGGACCCACATGAGCCTGAGCCCCAAGCTGAGCATGTGAGCCCAAGCCCCAAGCTGAGCACACAGCACTAACCCTGGCCCACCCTACACAGGAGGTCAGGATCCCTGCAGTGCCTGCTCTGGACCTGCCCACAGAAGTCACAGTGAGTGGTGGCAGCATCCAGGCAGAAGCTGCTGCTGAGTGCAGGAAAAAGCAGGCAGGCTGTCGCCTCCCTCATCACTGCTGGGCCCTTCTCGCTGCAATGGCCCAGAGCCTGCACCAGGGCTGCCCTGTGGCTCCTCCCCACTACCACCAGCAACACATCTGGGCTGCCCTGGGCCCTCACACCCTTGAGGTGGTGGTGGCAGGGAGGAGCCATGGTGCAGCCGTGGTACAGGCTACAGATGTGAGAAAGGCCCCAGCAATGGCAAGGGGGAAGTGGCTGCTCCTGCTGCCAAGTTCTGTTTTTTTCCCAGTACTCAGCAGCCACTTCTGCCCAGCTGCCACCACTACACCCACAGCATCCATGCCCAGGCCATCGCTGCCAAAGCCAGACAGCAGCTAGCTCATCCTCAATGACTTTGAATAGGATGATTTGGATAGAGATGATCCTGCCTCAGGTAAGGGGTTGGACTAGGTGATCTAGGAGGTCACTGCTAGCCTTACATTTCTATGATTCTATGATTAACAAAGATGAAAATGCTGAGGGTCCATTAGTAGCTAGAAAAGCAATATGGGACTGCATGCATCAGTAAGGGTTACAAGAATTAATCTATAATGTCCTTCAAATGAGTTTGCCAGGTTCTTCAGCACTCTTCTGGATGGCCTATCTCTAAAGATGAGGCATTATAACTTTGGTCTCTGAGAATGCGCCTGAGGTTGCTAATGATGCTGGGGGGGAAGGTGGGGTTTGTGTGTCTTGTGATGTACATGGACAGCCAGGATAAATTGCTTTTGATTTAAATTATTTACAGCAGGGGTCAGCAACCTACAGTCTGTGGGCTGGATCCAGCCCATGAAGTGAGTGCATCTGGCCCACGACAGCTCAGGGAATTGACAGCACCCCCCCCACACCCCGGGTCCTACTGTCTGCCTTTTTCTATCTATTACCTTCGTGGATTTTGCTGTAAAGCCTTGATTTAGAGCCAGCTAGCCAAATTCTATCTAGTTTCATCCATGCATGCTCTTGTTAGAATGTGACGGTCCAACTGGGACCAATCTTCTTTTCACTTAATCCCAGTTTTTGCCCTGTGTAAATCCTCATGACTTGCAGTCATGACAACAGAATTAAGAACTTTTGTTTAGACCTGCTTTGTCCAATGCAGTGAAACGGACCTTTCTGCAGAGCAAGCCAGAAAACTGGAATTCCCCTTCCTCAAGAACTGTAAAGCTAAAAGGTGGTCAAAATGGAGCAAAACACTGAATATTGAAATTTCCTGCCACATGGGAATTCTAAAAAGGTCAAAAGGGTGTGCTATTTCAGAACATATCCGGTGGTCCCCAACATGTCCAGAGCCAGGCAGCCCGGGGCACCTGAGTACTTTGGGAGCTGTAACTGCAGAGGAGTCTGCCTGCTTGGGTGCCCCAGAACCACAGAGCCTGGAAACCTGACATGACCAGAAGCTGAATGCCATATTGTTCAACCAAAAAAATCTCAGTTTTCTATAGAAATAGACATTTTCCTATAGGAAATTTCAGCTTTTTAATTTTTTTTAAAAATCCCCCATTCCCAGCTGAGTTTACCTTTCGGTCTGACCAAACTGCAGATATTACAGGTAACCTTTGAAGCTATATACATTCTGGCAATGAATTGGCAGGGCCTGTATTTTGAGCTGTTTTATTTATGCTAGGTGCCTGGAGACCCCAAGGGCACGTTTCAGCAGTTTGCGTTCACCAGAGAGTTCGGATTACCATAGTCATATACCCTAAAACCAGACATGGCCCCTGCTACAGAACATAGGCATAACCTATGAGCCCCTCTTTGCCACCTGAAGGCTCCTCATTGCAAGGACCTGGAAGTAGTTTTGAGGTGCAGAGTAGCCAGGGTACATGCAAGGATCTCTCCAGAGATAAGATAATTCGTATTGTAAAATTATACTGCTTCTAATAAACCTTAAAAATCTGCTACTGGCATTGTGGCAAGACAAAACCCGTTTGTGGATGTGTCTACATGAGATGCGTACCACACAGTTGATTGACTAGTAAATATAAATCCTACACTGCTGCAGAGTTTTTCCGTGCACAGCAGCACATGCATAGATGCTTGATCAGCTGACTGGGCCACTAGTATGCTTCAGTGCTGAGACTGCCTGCTGACTAACCCCAAGCTGAAGCACCTTTCTGCCCCAGCCAGTGGGTCAGAGCAGCCCCAGGGTGCCAGGCTGATTCCTTGGGTCTCCTGCCAGCTGGGGCTGTGACCCAGCTCAATGTGCTGCAGTCAGGCATACATGTAAACCATGTGTCCAAGAGCTTCCTGGGAGCAATAAACTGCAGAGCTGGCTGGAAGAGTTGCAGAGCATTTTATTGTTGCACATTAATGGCTCATGTACACACACCTTGTGCATGTTAAACAATGTCTCTTACTAATGTTTAGGCAGTAGAAAGTACTACTGACAATGACTGTAGTGGGAAAAGTACATTGCTCTGTGATGTAGATTTTACAGTTCAGTGGTTGATAAGAAGGTCTGTTATCTTTGTTTATGTTACATTGGAAAGAATCGCATATAATTAGAGGTGAGAAAGAGCTGAAATACTGGCCACATGCCATGATTACTGTCTGTAACTAAGAGAAGCTGGAAATAACCTGGGAGCAGATGGAGTACTAACCCTCTTCCCCCCACAAACAGCCCACATTTCTCCCTGATGTTCACCATCCAACTGATTAATGCAAACACAACTGCCTGAGTTTGATGAACATACCAGTATCATCTCTCTATATATTAATATTCAGAACCAGTGCCCTGGGATCAAAGATGACAAGCACAAATGAGAAAAGGAATAAGTTAAATGGAACTGACAAGAACAAAAATGTTTCTTAAAAAGCTTTCGCAGTCCCCCTCCCCTTTATTCTTTAACAAACCCTTCTCCCCCACCAGGCTAGCTAAGGCAAATGTCACCTGATACGTAACACAGATGAATCAGCAGAGCACACGCAGAGCTAAATGTACAAATTCTAATTGGATTTAATGTACCTGATGATAGTTAAATCTCCTGTACCCACTAATTAGCCAACACTTGTGGGAGGCACTGAATGTTTATGATGGTAGAAGAAAATTGATCAGATAATATTCCTAACTTAGTCATACTCCCTTTTTAGACAAAAAAAGAGACCTATTTGTGTATTGGATGAAGTATCTTAAAATTGCAGTGTCAACACATTGTGCTGCAACACACAAATAGCATAGTGCGTAGTAATGGGGACTGCAGCCATCAATAAAGTCCTATTTATTTATACCTTAAAATACCCCAGACTGTGCACTGCCAGTCCATATTACTATTTGTTCTTGTCGCTATTATTTGCCTTCTGCCACTCCCCATCTCTTAGCTTAGTCATGTATGTAAGCATTTGTTACATGACAGCCTTACAATAAATTGTCACCTCTTTGAGAGACAGCCTGTCTCTTGACCTTTATATGTTTTTTTTACTTGTGCTAGCCCACATCTTGTGTGTATGGATTTATATGTGTACCTGTTTAAATGACAGAACAGCAGGGAGTACAGAAGGGAACACAGCAGGGAGATTAATAGAGGGAGCCCTGGTTTCATATCAGCAGTACACTGGCCGGAAGACTTGATCAGGATTTCACATCCCTTAAAGGCATGTAGCGCTTGATACTGCTTAGACCTCTGGGCTGCCTACAGATGTTCTCTGACACATCCTAATTAGAAAGCATTGGAGAAGACTTGATTAAGCTGCTCCATGTTCTAATTAGAATGCTCTAGCATCATCTTAGCATCATATGTATTAAGCCCCCCCAACATTTCAAAATGGCCACAAGTTTTAAGTGAACCTTATTGAATAAGTTTTAGTTAAAGCATCCCCATGGCCATTTTGAAATGCAGAGCGGCTTAATATACATGATGCTGAGCCATTTTAATTAGAGCAGCTGCCTGGGAACTCCTCTAATTAAAATGCACCCCCCTACACACACCTCTGAGCTTCATGTGTATAGGCAGCCTTGGAAAACATCTGGAATAATGCCTTGGGGTGGGGGGGAGGAAAGGCGGGAGTGTTCCTTGAGCTCTGAGTGCTAAGTGCTATGAGTCAATCTAGCTAATAATAAATGTGTGAAATACACACACCGTCTATGTCCCCCACTCCCCAGTAGTTATGGACTTTTGTGTTCCATTATTCATCTAAGATTGTTTTCCATTATCACTCTCGTTGGCCTGAGTGATATACAAAACAAAGAGGGAAGAGTTGAACACACTTGCTTGACCTTGGAAAGTATATTATCAATATTTATGCTTCATTTCTCTTCCCTGACTCCAACACAAGCATACACACACACTGACACATACATGTACCGGCCCACTAATGCATGTGATTCCCACTGCTCCCTATCCAGATAATCTTCTTCTGAAGCAAATAACACAAATTACTCCCTTTCTGATCAGTCCAGCCAACCTATGGCTGTCCCCTGCATGTATGGTGTGTTGAAGGATTGCAAAGAATGTTTTAAATCATTCAAAGGCAGGAAATCATGTACAGTTCACATAGTCTCAGGACAATGTCACAAATCATGTGGGCTGGCAGAGTTCATGGTCAGGTGGGTTGGGAACTGGCTAAGGGGTTGAACCCAGAGAGCATTAGTGGACAGGTCTGTATTATTTTGGTGGGAGATGGCCAGTGGTGTGCTGCAGGGTTCAGTTCTTGACCCTATGCTGTTGAGCATCTTTATAAAAAATTTAGATGACAGTGTGGAAAGCACGCTAGCCAAAGTTTGCAGATGATACTAAGTTATGGGGAAAACTGATCATGCTAGGGACCAAGCAGACCTGGACAAGGATGCAGACCAAGCAGACCATGGGATGCAGGTCCAAGCAGACCTGGACAAGGTGGAAAGGTGGGTGGAGCAGAACCAGATGCAGTTCAATAAGGATAAATTCAGAGCACTTCATTTGGGGAGAAGTAACCAGCAACATGAACATAGGTTAGGAGGAGATGTTGTGGCCAGCTCAATGGCTGAAAGGGACCTCATGGTTATGTATGATCACAGGATGAACATGAGACAGCAGTGCAATGCTGTAGTCAACAGAGCTAATAGCATACTGGGATGCATTAGCCAATGCATCACAAGTAAGGCTAAGGAAATGATACTTCCTCTCTACATGGAATTGGATTGACCCCAGCTAGAGTATTGTGTCTAGTTCTGGGAGCTGCACTTCAAAAAAGATGTGGAGAATCTTGAAAGGGTCCTGAGAAGGGCCACAAAAGTGATTAAGGGCCTGGAGGACAAACCTTATGAGGAAAGACTAAGGGATCTGGGACATTTCAGCCTAGGGAAGAGAAGACTAAGGAAGGGATTTGCTGGCCATCTATAAGTATGTAAGGGGTGAATATTGGGAGTTGGAAGAAAAACTGTTCATTAGAGTGCCCAGGGGAAGACAAGGAACAATGGCCAGAAACCCTTAAAGGGTGGTTTCAGGTTGGATGCAAGGAAGAACTTCTTTATGGTAAGGGTGACCGGAATCTGAAATAGACTTCCCAAGGAAGTGGTTCGGTCCCCAACCTTGAAAGTCTTCAAGAAGAGACTGGACAGACACCTTGCTGGGATCATTTGATCTCAGCAGTACTTCTGCCCAGAACAGGGAGGTTGGACTCAATGATATTCTGAGGTCCCTTCCAGCTCTTAATTTCTATGATTCTATGATCATGACTGAAAATGTTGCCAGGATTGCTAACCTGTAGTTGTGGAAAGGAAACCCATGTATTAATACTGTAACTAGTGATTTTTGCACCCTGGTCAGACTGGGGCAGGGGTGTTGTGCTAAGCACTGGTGATCAGAGACAAGTCAGCAGCTCCTGCTCCTGATAGGGCTGGCTTCCTGCATGCTGCCTGGCAGAGGGAGGGACCAAGTCAGGGCTAGGGCCAGTGTCAGCTTCCTACATGTTGCTTTTTTGTGGCTGGGGCTGGGCTTGGCTCTGTGCACCCTGCCTACCTGTGACTGCTGGGGTGCAGGTTGGTGCCCCCTTCCAAATTGTGCATGGATCTGCCCTAGTTATGCTGTTGGCACTGAGCAGTGAGGAAGATGATTTATCTTGTGCTCTCCACTGCTGGTCTGTAGCTGGACTTTGTGTAGCAGTTATTTCAAGGAATAACTGTTGCTCTTCCTTTATTAAGAAGTATTCTCAGTGAACATGGTGTTGGCAAAAGGTTCCAGAATAACAATTCCAGAAGTTCAAGTTCTCTAATTATCTGCAGTACTACAGTGCACACTTCGCTGATTGCCATGACAATGTGTCTTAACACTGCCCTGGAGAAGCCCACCTCACAGTGCTGAGTGGGTGTTTCAGTCTCCAAGCTTATTAAATCCTTGATGTCTCTGCTCAGACTTTCAACAAGCTTGCCAATTAGTGCCAATTTTGATGACAGCTTTTGGTCATGTGGACAGTTATCCTCCAGGAAATGGTCTGAGATCCCATTGCATTTCTGACACACAAACAAATATGCCTCACTAGGAAATCGATCCCATATAGTTCCCAGTGCTGCAGCTCTCAAAGCCATTTAGGATGTGCTAGTTAAATTATATTAAGCTCGTTTAGAGGTCAGGAGAAAGATATTTAAAATGTATATTGCACAGAAAACAATCATAAAAGCAGTATAGAAATTTATTTGGCATTACATGATAGTGGTTGCAATTATCTTGCAGTAACAAGGACTTAGTAGGGACAGAGAATATGTGATAATAGTGTCATGCTGCAAACTAGAGAGGGCAGTTTCTCTGGTAGAGAATTACCAGAAGACATTACCGAAATCATTTGTGCGGTATTTCAAAATAATTTGTACCACTCATACCTGACTCTCCATGAATATCAGGATCCCTCATTATAAAATAAATGGATTCTCCAAGATGTTAGTGAAAGAGCTTTTTGAATTTCAAAGAGGCCATAAGCATTATGATATGAGTTACCACTGAAAATATGGTGCATAAGCAATGAACTTTTCAGTAGAAAGGGAATGACTTAAGGTCAATGCATTTTTTCCTCCATTAAAACTTAACTAAAGGCATCAGAAAATGTTACAAAGGGGATGGAATGGGAATCTCTGGAGAAAGTATGAAGGTTTAGAGGTTCACAGCTTGGCATTGTTAGTTTATTTTAAGTCATAAAGCTAAGTATAAGGAAAATAGAGCCTCTTATGCATTCACACCCACTAATCTTATGCATTCACACCCACTAATCTTAGATAGGGCACAGAAGGCAGAAGAGTCAGCAGCTGAGAGGACAGGTAAAAGCAATTGTAGCAGTGAACAGGAAGCTTGAGGATGGACCGAAGGAGAGAGTTCCAGCTGATCTGCTCTGTGACTGCTGTCCCTCTTGACTCCCCTACAGTGCAGGGCTATCAATATGGTAAGGCTTTTAGGATAGTGAGTTATATAATAAACCTACATGCCAGAGAAATCACCACCACCAGAGAACAGAACATCAGTGGTTTCAGAACATCAGAGAATAGAAATTCTTCCCACCTCTGGGGAGAAGCGCCAAAAAAAGGAGTCCGCAAGAGCCAGCTATGCAGTTAAAAGCTTCTTGCATTCATCAGAGTATGGTCCTTTGGAAACTAAATATCCCTAGTTTAGTTTGGGGAATTTTTTCAAAAATCTCATAGCACAATTCCTGTCACAACATAAAAATGTTTCTTTATAAGCAGTCTATACGTCGAGGCAAGACAGTGATCTCTATGGCAGCATTCTCCAAACTACGGGGTGGACACAAAATTTTCTTTGGAAGGGTAATTGGCAGGGGAGAGTGTCATTAGTGTTGGCGAGGGAGTGGGCAGCAGTGGTGGTGGTGTGGGCAACCGGGAGCAAGAGAGTGGTAGTGGGGCATAAATCCTAAACATTTGGGAAGTGTTGCCTTAAGGAATAATCAGCTTTTTGATGTTCCAGCCTAATCCAAAAATCTCTTGCAGTCAAGATGGCAGCTGCCCCCTCCTAGGGGCCTCTCCACCCATCAGCACCAAAGGGTGGGGCCACTGCGAAATGCCTGCAAAATTGGCTCAGCATACCATGAGCAGACCACAGAAAACCCTGTCTCTCCCGATTTAAGTAGGTCATAGAATCATAAAATCATAGAAGTCGGGTCGGAAGAGACCCTGTAGATCTTCAAGTCCGACCCCGCACCTGGGCAGGAGAAAAAACTGGGCTCAAATGATCCCAGCTAGGTAGGCATCAAGCCTCCTCTTAAAGACCCCCAGGGCAGGAGCCAGCACCACTTCCCTTGGAAGTTGGTTCCAGATCCTA
>NW_017728918.1:105447761-105449177 GCF_001723895.1 Crocodylus porosus | reverse complement strand
GCTCACCTCACCCCAAATTTTGGTATCATCAGCAAATTTAAACAGGTTGCTTTTCACCCCGTCATCCAAATTGCTGATAAAATAATTGAACAGCGCAGGCCCAAGGGCCAAGCCCTGGGGGACTCCGCTGCCCACTTCTCCCCAGGTCGAATATGACCCGTCCACCACCACCCTCTGAGTATGACCCGTCAGTCAGTTTGCAGTCCATCTGACTGTGTAGGCATCAATGCCATAGTCGCCCAATTTTTTAATGAGGATGAGGTGGGAGATGGTGCCAAGGCCTTGCTGAAGGTCCTTAGCTATAGGGTGAGCTTTAGTTTAGCAACAGCTAAAATTGCCTGATAAGCTTCCAGTCTTTCACTGTTATTTTCCATATCCACATGCAGCTGCTAGATGAACTATGGCCAGATAACATGTTCAAATACCAGGACTACATGGCTGAAACTCGGCTCTAATCAGCCATCAATAAATGCTACTTTACCACTAGCACAGTCATAGTCCAGTTTTTAGACAAGATCAGCTGATGGATGAAAAGTAACTGACTGAAGCTGAATTCAAAGAAGGTAGACATATTCATGGGCAGAAAACAGTTCGAAGAATTTGTAGATAATGTTCAGACTTTTTCCTTTGGCACTAGTCCTGTGGGCTGGATACATGGTGTAGGGCTTGTCCATGGGACCACTCCACCACGTGGGGATGCATTATCTCGCTCACAGGGACCCCATAGATATGGAAATTTGGTGGCAGGACAAATGGTAGCAATTAATAGTGCCACTTCTGCCCTTCTGCAAAATGTCCAGGCCTGTGGGGAGCCTCACAGGCTGGACAACATCACTTCAAAAGCTTGTGGACTGTATTTTAGTCACCCCTGGTCTAGGAGATTCTGCCCCATTATGGTGGACAGTGACTTAGTCTCTTTTACTTTTGGTTTCATTACCACCTCTGTGAACTACAGCAAAGTGATATATCTAGGTATGGAGCTTTCAACAGTTATGATATGCTAATCAGTACAGCATACTACAGCTCATCTCCTCAGCAACACAGGTCAGTGCAGTTGTATCAGACCTGTTTCCTACCCTCTACACTGACTTCCCAGAACTGAGTTTGATTTGAAGTCTTGGCTCTTACTGCCAGGAAGCATGAGGCATGGGTCCAGAGTTGTCTAAAAGACCACTTAAGGCTCCAGAAAGAAGAATTCAGGCAATGACTCTGCTTCTTGAGAATGACAGAATTTTCTGCAACAAGAGTAAAGCTTTTCTGTGCAGTTTTTGTGGATCCTGTTCATAGATTCATAGATTCATAGATGCTAGGGTCGGAAGGGACCTCAATGGATCATCGAGTCCGACCCCCTGCATAAGCAGGAAAGAGTGCTGGGCCTACATTACCCCAGCTAGATACACATCCAACCTTCTCTTG
>NW_017728918.1:105437824-105447750 GCF_001723895.1 Crocodylus porosus | reverse complement strand
CTCGCTCCAAGTCCTAAAGGGCTTTTTGTCTCTAACCTTCCCGTTCCTTACCTGTGCCGTATTGCTGTCCACCCCCTGTCTTTCACATTCCCAAAGTTCTCTTTCTTCAGGCTGGGCTGTCCTTGTGGGTGCCACCTGGTTTGGTTCTTAGGTGCCTAACTTTCCTTATGCACTTTTGTGCCCTGGGTAGGGGCAGTGATCAGGACAGTGGCAGCAGCTGGGGCAGTAGGAGCAGCACCTACCATTTCTTCATGTCCCAAGTTAACATCAGGAGCTCCTGCCCCTCTCACCTAGCCCTAGTTATGCTTCTGTTGTAGGAAGCCTAGGCACCTAACTCCAACAGTCTTCAATGTCCTAGCTATAAAGATCTAGATATTAAAAACTGATTTTTGAAAGTTTGACTCTCACCCATTAAAGCAAGGGTCTGAATATGTATAAAACAGAGAGCTATTGATCTGATAGGGCAAGGCAAAGCACTAGGGACATTTATATGTGTGCTCTGGGAGTGGAGGAGAGCGCTTTAATTAGAGCAGCTCCAAGAGTATGGTAGTTACCACACTCCAACAGATTTCAGTGTCTCATGTATCAGCATCCCTGTACTGAAAAATGGCTCATTGAATGAGCTTTAGTTAGGGCGCCTCCACTGCTATTTTCAGAGCAGGAATGCTAATGCATGCAACGCTGGATTCTTCTGGAGCACAGGAATTACCACACTCCAGCAGACTCAATTCATTACAACACGTTGGAGTAGCCTTGCTGCACATGTATAAATGCCCTAGAGGTCTATAGTGCATGGTTTCTCGTTATACTGATGGCATCTGTACCTTATACAAAACAGCAGGTTAAGCATTTATGATGTAGACTAGCCAATTGCCCATCAGAAATGAAGGAGCGCTGCCACCCACCACCCCTCGCCACCATCATCTCCCAGGAGCGGGAGAGGGGGAGCCTTGCCTTGCTGTCCCCTCTGTCCCCCTCGGCCAGCACCCCATGCCACCACTTGCAGGGAGCAGGGCCTGGGGAGGGGGATGGAACACCACCACCCACCACCCTGCGCCGCTGCTGTCTCCCAGGAGCAGGGGGGAGGGGAAACCTTGCCCTTCTGTCCCCCTTGGGCAGCACCCCATGCCGCCGCCGCCTGCAGGGAGCAGGGCTGGGGGTGGGGTGAGGTTAGTGACACTGGCCTTGCCCCCCCCCCCACTCCATCTGCTCCGTCCCTGCCATCATGGTGGCACTGCTGCGCCACTGTTGCCTCCTGTCGGGAACACTCTTGGAGCACTCTGATTGGTTGTTTCAGACAACCAATCAGAGTGTGAATAAAGCATTATGGAAAGACAGGCAATGAGACTAAGGCTTTTATAATATTAGAATATTTAATGTTCAGTATAAATATATTTAACAAAAGCAAACTTTATAGTTATTTACTGTGATCTTCTTCTGCACATAAAAAGCCTAGTCAAAGCTCACTTTAAAACATGGATATTTGCCGTTGACTTGAGTGAGCTTTGAACTAAACTTGTCATCACAGTATTTGCTGAAGACAGTCCTTGTTTTTATGCTTTTTGATTCTATTAAATTACTGTGGACATCCTGAGAATTATTTTGTTCCTTTTTCTAAAACCAGACAGTATCCATGTGATTTAACTAATGCTTTCAAAGTCATTAATGGCTTACGTACTTAGTTATAAATCAGTCACTGCAAAAAGACAGTGGAGACTTTAGGGAGCACTGAATTAGTGTCTTACATGAAAAGCATTGCATAAGAGATAAATATTAAAGTGTGCGGCATGACTAGGGCAAGGAAACAGTGTTGTTAGCATGCTCTTTTCAAAGTGCCATCAACGTGTTTAATTTCCACATATCGAGCAACCTCATCATTTACATAAACAGAGGGGAAGGGGAAGGTGTCATTAAAACCTCTCACCCTTATGATCTCTGAGCATTTGCAAAACAGCCATTTGTGAGCAATTAGTGAGCTTCCTTTGTAGGTCATCTGTATTTTTATGATGCTCCTACAGGTCTGCACAGGAATAATGTTAAGAAATGTTCTAAGGCAACATTTCAGGAATATCTTAAATATGTTTTAGGGGCTGATATAAGCTTTTAAATGGCTCTGAAGAATTGCTCCTAAGCTAAACAACACTCCTTGCCAGGTTTATGAAACCTTTTATAGTATGTTCCTCCATGTACACTTGCATTTTTGAGGTATTAAAATAAGCTTTGTAGAACATTCACATAACCATACTAATTTTTTTTAAATAAACTCATTTCACTCTATATTGGCCTTCCTATATGTCAAAAACTAAAGATATATGGTCTTCCTTTCTTTGACTGCAATTGCATATAGAGTAGTTACTATTTTAGTTACCCAGCCTTTAACAGCTTATCTATGCCTAAATCCAGATCTATTTTTTCCCTTTTGACATGAATGTACACCCACACGTGAGAAAACATACCCCAGAGCCAAAGACATCTATAGCCAAGACACTGTATATATTTTGCTATATCAAAAACAATAATATCAGAGAGAAAAAAAACCTCTGAAATTGCATTTATGTTGCTTGCATTCTAATATTTATTGCCTGAGACTGGGACAGAGTGATAGTTTATAGAGCTTGCTGAAGCTTTCTTTCAGTCACTGTCAGAAAAGATAGTGTTTCCAATAAGAAAATGTCTGTAGAAAAACTCTAGATCATCCTTATGAAGAATAAATCTTCTCTTTGGCTCTCTTCCCCATGCCAAATGTAGGTAAGTAGGAAAGCAGCCAGTCATTAAAGTATTCCCTAAAATATCTACACAAAATATTAGGTCAAAATAAATTGGGTCTTGAAATGAAGTAGGTATATGTGTTCTGGGAAGCTTATTTGTCAGAATTGTCCCCGTAAGGTTTAAAGCTTTTGCTAAGCAACTGAGCATGGACATTTTTTGCTTTTAAAGCCATCACATTTCATGTTTATAGGGTTGAAAAATATATGCCTCAAGCCAGAAGTGGTCCAAGGAGGGGCTTTGTGTTTTTCTTAGTTGAGAAGCTAGTTGTGTGTGTTATGCTGATACTTGGTCAAATGAATGTACAAATAGGAAATAGTAGAAAAAAATAGATTAAGTTGTATATTTTCAGAAAAGAAAAAGCTTTTAACAAAATAGGTCAGACAGTGCTGTGTAAATTAAGAGAGGCTGTTAGTGTGTGGGCAAAACAGAAGCCTGCAGCAATCATTAGTGAACTAGGGAGGGACTACCAGGGCAGAAAGGTCAGAAAAAACATTGCTGCTGCCACTACCCTGGCAGCATGGGGGCAGCCAGTGGTTACTGCCCCTGTTTTGGGCACCTGGCTGCACTGTTACATCTCTAGCTGCAATTTGAACTCAGAGTTAGTGACACACATTTTAGAGGGTAAAAAAGCACCTTTTAATTACAATTGCTGTAAGGGAAATCTGCATGAAGACTAGATATATATCTGAAAGTGGTCAACTTGGAAATTGTTTTAGAGTAGTATAATTAAACTTAAAATTTTAGTAAATTATTTGAATGAGTGACAAATATAAGGATTTCCAGGGTTAAGGTCTACAGCATGACACTAGCACTCAGAAATAAAACACTTGAGTTAAAAAGTAGTAGGCACTTTTTAAAAAGAGCCTGTTAAACTAAAAACCTGATACTCATATGATGATATCTTCTTATTATGGC
The DNA here is from genome assembly GCF_001723895.1 of Crocodylus porosus. NCBI lineage: Eukaryota > Metazoa > Chordata > Crocodylia > Crocodylidae > Crocodylus > Crocodylus porosus. Next base: position 105,444,066 of record NW_017728918.1, on the reverse strand, counting down.
TGTGTAGTGAACAAGACAGTATGATAATTTCTTTCCCTTGAGAGCCAAGACTTTGTCTAATGTAGCTTATCTGACAGATTGATTGAATTGAATTTTAATATCCTTATACAGTTCTGATTTACATTTACTGACAGTGACAGAGTACAACATGGGCTAGATACTGTTTATTTCCAAAGAAAAATAATATCATTATATTCTTTTTTATTATTTTTTAATATTAATAAGAACTCAGTGGTCATAGACCGTATTTCAGAGTAGGGCTCCATTTGCTAGGTGCTACAAAATGCATATGTAGAAGTTATCCCTGAGCAGAAGAGCTTTAATCTAACATGATGGTCTATGCAAACATTTATTCCCAACTGCGTCATTTTTGCTTTGGATTCATTAGCATTTTTTTAAATATCTGCAAGCAGCCCTAGATGCTATGGTAAGACTGAATAGAATATGTGTGTTAAAACCAAGGCCTGAATGTCCCATTTTTGCTCTGTGTGCAGTTAATTATATTTGTGATAAAGTGAACTTGTAGCACACCAATGTCCGTGAAGAATTTGATTTACCAGTAGTTGTGCACATGGCACAAGGGAGAAGGCCAAAGTCCCATGGTCATGTATGTGCAGATGAAATACCCAGCACTGGAGTTGTCCCTTCAAACTCAGGGGGACTCCTTATATGTGTAAAACAGTAGTTTTCAAATCTCCCCATATAGAAAACCACCTTTTCTATACCTGGTGCTCTTCCTTTTTGACCAGGATTCCCTTCTTAATTAGCATTATAAGAGTCATAATGGACCCCCCTCCCCCACCCTCATCAACACCTATGTGCAAATCCCATAGGAATCACAATCTTCAGTTTAAAACCCATTGGCTTTTCATTTAAGTATCTGCAGAACCAGGCCTTACTTTCCATTGTTAACCCCCATAGTTATTCTGGGAACCAAGAAAGGCTCAGCCAGTTCCACCATAATTAAACACTCACAAATGTAAAAGTTGGTAGCTTTCAATAGCAAATATAATAATGAAATTCAGAACTGATATAAATAACCAAACAGCACAAGTAAGGCATATCAAGCAAATGATTAAAATGAGTAAAATATGCATTCGTCTTTAGAAATAACAAGGATTTAAAATTAAATTATTTAAGTCCTAAAGTCTTCAAAAATTTTTAAAAGGTGGCCAGCCTGTTAGGGAAAAAAGACTTCTTACTTAAGTTTAAAATGAAGTGCCCTTATCTTGGTTCATAGGCAGCTGAGCTATTGAGCAAGATCTGTAGTTGAAGAGCAAATATTCCAAGGTGGATCCAGATTTTTAGACACTGTTGCCCGGCTTATTGTCAAAAAGATTACTAAATAAGATGAGGTTGTTTGTTTGTTTTTTAAAAATGTTCTTAATAGGTTCTACTCTAATATTCAAATATCTATTTTTATCCCCTATTTAAGCTATATCTTGTCCTAAACCAGAACTAACTGGCATACAACCTCTACATTTACTCTAAGCAACTTTAATCTATTTCTTTTAACCTATCTTGCTCATGCTTTCTAAATGTATTCTCACTTCTGGCATTCTTTTGGTTGCTCATTTCGTTTGCCTCTTCTTCACTTATCCAAACCTGGATCAAATAAATGCAAGCATATTCAATACCATATTGCTATTCTTCTTCATCGTCTTCTTTCATATGGCTGACTTGGAGCAACAATTATAAGTCCACTTTAAAGTTAGTTAACCAAGTCTGATGCTCTTGAGGAAAGGGAATGTGTTTCTACAATGTCACCATCAAATTTGCATAAAGGGCAGAGAGTATTATGTGGTTCATAGTTTGATCAGGATTGCCACAGTCACATTTTACAGAACTCCTATATGCCATTTGTGCATCAAGTGACTGCAGCAGCCATGTTTTCTGCAGAAGGTCAAAACCAGGAGGCTTGATTGTCGGGTTGGAAATTAGATATTTATTCTGAATGGTGGTTTCTTTCCATGCTTTCCTCCAAGGGGTTGTACACATGGCCAAAAGGTTTCCAGGAGACCAAGCAGTCAGCTGGGAGGTTCTTTAAATCTCTATGGATGGGGAGATCTGAGTTATCATTCATGCGGATGACCTCTCAGTATGTAGCTTCATCGCAGCAAATGTTTGATATAGATTTCAGGGTTCTGGTGAAAGCACGCATTGCAAAATTTAACTGTACATCCATGCATTTGGTATGAGTGCTAGCAGCCCAGACAGGTGCACAGTACTCAGCCATTGAGAAGACCAGGGCCATAGCAGAAGTGTGGAGTACTCTCATGATGGAACCCCAGCTCATTCTGGTGAGTTTTTGTACTATGTTCACCTGATTCTTAATCTTCACAGCTATTTTTCAAAGATGATTATGAAAGGTTAAGGTGTAGTCAAGTGTCATACCTAGGTAGGACAGAGTTGGATCATGTTGTAATTTTTCTGCACAAAAAGTGACATTGAGATGAACATGTGCTTTGTGGTTGTTGAGGTGAAACTCTGAGATGACAGACTTAGTTGGATTTGGTCGCAGCCTCCACTTGCAGAAATATTTTGCCATTATTGATAGGTCTAACAGCACCATGTCTTCAGTCTCTTTGAAGGTCCTTCCCTGTGTGGTTAGTGCCAGGTCATCAGTATATGCAAATTTCCTCAAAGAGAGAGCAGGCATATTACTTATAAATGTTGCAGACAGTTGACACAAGAACACTTCCCTGTGGGAAGCCATTATTTAGAATCCTTGGTCTGCTCACGTTGTCTCAGAGGTAGACATGCATCCATTGGTTGCCCAGAAATGCCCACAAAATGCAGAGCAGTCTGGTGCACGGGAGAAGGCAGGACAGTTTTAGCAACAGACCATGCTTCCAAACAATATCATATGCTGTGGAAAGGTCAATAAATGCAGTGCCAGTCTTAAGGTTGGACTAGAAGCCAACCTTGATGTTCAGGTGAGGGTCACAGCAACTTGGTCACAGCAGCTTTGGTGCGGCATAAAACTGACTTGTTCTCAGGGATGGATGCTTTGGCAATCAGGCTAATCCTTTGGAGGAGGAGCCATTCCACTAGTTTGTATGTTGTACAAAGCAATGATATCAGCTTGTAGCTCCCAGGATCACTGGCTGGTTTCCCTGGTTTCAGCAGAGCAATAACCATTGCTTCACACCAAATTTAAAGGTTTTGGCCACTCTCCATCATATTTGAATATCGGCACAGAAGCCACTTTTGAGTCATCAGTCCAAGATGGTGGAGGAAGTCGGGAGGGCTTCTGTCTTTCCCTGCAGTCTTCCCTCTTTTGTAGGAGTCAGACCAGCTCTAAGTTCCTTGGTACAGAAACTGTCCAAGAGTTCAGAGGATTCCAAGCAGTTACCCATTGACTCCTTCAGTTCTCGCCATATGTCCTGCTTGTAATGCTCGTCAAGTGGTTCCTTTGAGTTCATGACCAGCTTTGCACAAATGGCATCCGGTTTGACCTACAGGTTCACAGCTTTTGCAGGATTAGTTGCTCCAACTTTCCTCAGAAGTTGCCAGGCTCATCAGCTTGAATGCATCAAATCCAAGGATTCCACACACTCCATCCATTTCTGGTATCTGGCAGTGTCCAGGGACCCAAGCAAGGCTGTTGCCAGTGCAGCACCCCACAACTGTTGGTATTGTTGAAAGAGGTTCTCATACATATTGTCATTAAGTACCTTAGGGCCTACTGTAGTCTATACTGTACAACAGAGGTTCCCAAACTTTTTCTTATTGCATACCCCCTTCCGGATTTACCAGCTTTCCATGTACCCCTACCAGCGTACATTTTATATTTTAACTCGTTATATGCCTAATATTATTATAATGAAAATTAAATCCACCATTACACAATTTATCTCACCTATCTCTACCCCCAAATGTTTTGCATACCACCAGGAGTATGCATACCACAGTTTGGGAATGCCTGCTGTACAACATACAAAACAATGAAATTCAGGCCCCCGGTTTGTTAAACATGTACAGATATTGGTCCACAGGTACTTGAATTCCTTTAAAAGGCATAGGTTGGTATCAAGTATGTTGAGGGAATGTGGCACCAATTTAAAGGGATGCCTCTAAGGTTACAGACAGCTGAATATACCTAAAGACTCACCCTGTCCTGCAGCATCCCAAGACCTGGATACATACACAGGAGAAAGAAGCTGAACATGGAGACTGGATAAGAAGCTGAATGGGTTGCCACAGATGGCAGCCTCTCACTTGACCTTGAGTGCCTGCTGACCCTGAGCTTAGGGTGATCTAAATGGCCAGGTGTGCAAGCATTGACAGGGTTTAGGTTAACCTAACAAAGGTGCACCCAATCTAAAGTTAGATCTCCCAGATGAGAACTAATTTTAGATCAGTATGGGTTAACCCAACTTAACATGGGTTAACCTAATCTAGTGAACCACATGTCTCCAGGCACAGCCCAGAAGCTAAGAAAGCCCAACTACTCTTCACAGCCCCTGGGCTGGTCTGTGATGTTTTTACCCACTCTGACACTCACCAAGCTATTTTTACCACCTTGACCAGCACACCAGGCAGCTCCCTGCAGACCCACCAATCCCCTTGAGGACCTGCCAGCCCTGCACTGGACTTACTTGCTGCCAGCTGCCCACAAGTTGTAAGGTACCTAACCTGAGCCAGGTTTTCTGAATGCTTGTTTGCATACTTTGAAGCCTACTCCTTGCTGAGGCCCCTGACTCAGCTCCTTTATAATGCACTTAATTACATGACTCTGCTGCATATCTGCACTGAAAATAGAAATGTACTGAAACAGCTGAGTAGAGTCTTCCAAAGGTTTAGAATTACAATAATATTTAATAAATTGATATTACATTTGGCTGTTGGTGTACATATAGTCAAGACAGAGAGAGACAAATGAGGCAGCGTTTGGTAAAAATTCTAATTTGATGCTACAAAATGTACATAGGGTCTCAGATGTGGGAAGGAAAAATAGTATCCAAGAGCCAAGAAAACTGAAATCTGAAACTTAATACACAAACTCACATTACAGGAGTAATATTCTTAGGCTTCCTTAATGGGCCAAGAGCTTAAGTACTGTTTGTTCTACTATGTGGACAGTACAAGTGCCTGTAGTGTTTCAGAAATCTCATTAGATCCACTCTGTAGTGGTACTTTGTTATTTCAAATTCTCTTTGTTGAAATATCAAAAGACATTAATTCTACATTAATGAACAAGCAACCTGCAAGGTTTCCTGTTCATAAATTAGGTTTGGTCTTACTTGGATGAGTTAAAAAAAAAAGCATCTATGACTATTGAAAATTTAATTTAGTTGTTGCCTTACCTATCTCAACATTTCATTAATAAAAAGAAACAAACCACTATATGAGGAGCACTGTAGTGTCAAACCTCTCCATTCTTAGTGATGACTGAGTCTGCTTCTTTATGTGCTAAAAAATATGGTTTTACAGTGAAAGAACTAACAGGCATTCTCTCTCCTGCTGTAATACAATTGTGGAAAAAAGGCTGTGTCCTCTTTTTCTCACTATGTAGCTTGGTGAAGTTGACCAGAGGCGCAGGAATCTGGCTATCTTAAAATAAAAACTGCTTGTTCTCTATCTACCAGCAGAATTTTGCAGTGAGGACTCAGCCAAAGGAACAAATTACAGCTAAGTAAAAAGTGAATGAGGAATTACCATCCACCAGCTGCTCTGTAATAACTTTTCTACATGCTGTTACCCTATGATAACTGAAAGCTAAATTACAGTAACTTTTTTTCATTGGCTGAGAACACATCTGAGTTAGTTCTGATTGATTTGAGTCAAAACCTGGGAGCCCCATAGCCCTTTAGACATGAAGCTTGTCCCTGGAATGAATTGCAAGTAACTTGAATGAGCCTTGATTGTCTTGGAGGAAAAGTGTTATCATGGGCTAAAAACAGACAACTGGTTTGATTCAGATTTGAGTATTTTATCTCACAGATTTCATTCACATCTGAGCCATTTGCAGATACCAGAAGATACAGAAGGACAAGCCCACTGTCCCTTATGTAGTACCTGGGAAGTATCTGTGTTTCAAAACAAAGATCATAGAATCAATGAGTCGGAAGGGACCTAGGCAGATCATCGAGTCTGACCCCCTGCCATGGGCAGGAATGACACTAGAGGTGGCAGTGGTCATAAGACCCCAGCCAGGTGCCTATCCAGTCTCCTCTTGAAGATTTCCAGGGAAGGTGAGAGCACCACCTCTCTGGGAAGCCTATTCCAGGCTCTGGCCA
>NW_017728918.1:105427075-105437724 GCF_001723895.1 Crocodylus porosus | reverse complement strand
AACCTATCCTCCCTCAGCTTGTGGCCATTGTTCCTGGTGACTCCAAGGGGGGCCCTGGTGAACAGACTTTCCCCGAGTCCCTGCTGGTGGCCCCTGATAAGGTTGTAGGCAGCCACAAGATCCCCCCTCAGTCTCCTCTTGTGGAGACTGAAGAGATTCAAGTTCCTCAGCCTCTCCTCATAGGGCTGGCCATGGAGGCCCCCAACCATACGAGCGGTCTCCTCTGGACCCTCTCCAGGTTCTGCACAACCTTCTTGAAGTGCGGCGCCCAGAACTGGACACAGTACTCCAGCTGCAGCCTGACCAGCGCCGTATAGAGGGGGAGCAAGACTTCTCTGGACCTGTTAGTGATGCCCCTGTTGATGCATGACAGGGTGCAGTTGGCTCTGCCTATTGCTTCATCGCATTGGCAGCTCATATTCATCCTGGAGTCAATCCTGACTCCAAGATCCCTCTCTGCCTCTGTGCTGCCCCTAACCTATAACTATAATGCTGGCTCCCTCTCCCCAGGTGCAGCACCCTGCACTTGTCCTTGTTGAACCGCATCCTGTTCAGATCCGCCCATTTCTCTAAGCTATCCAGGTCTGCCTGGATGCAGTCCCTACATACCAGTGTATTCACTTTACCCCACAGCTTGGTGTCATCAGCGAACTTGAACAGGGTGCTCTCCACACCCTTGTCCAGGTCGCTAATGAAGATGTTGAACAGCACCGGCCCAAGGACCAAGCCCTGGGGCACTCTTCTGCCCACACCCTCGCAGGTCGACATTGACCCATCCACCACCACCCTCTGGGTGCACCCCTGGAGCCAGTTTGCCACCCATGTAACTGTGCATTCGTCAAGCAGTCCCTCATCTTGCCCACCAGAATTGGGTGGGACACTGTGTCGAAGGCCTTCTGGAAGTCCAGGAAGATGACATCGACTTCCTCCTTCACATCTAAGCTCTTTGTTACCTGGTTATAAAAAGAGACCAGATTAGTCAAGCAGGATTGGCCTTGCACGAACCCATGTTGGTTACCCCTCAACTTCACTACCCCTGCAGGGCTCTCACAAATGTGGCCCACGATAATTTTTTCAAAGACCTCCCCCAGGATAGAAGTGAGACTGACTGGCTCTTCCTCCCTCCCCTTCTTGAAAATAGGGACCACATTGGCCCTTCTCCAGTCCTCAGGGACTTGGCTGGAGCACCAGGAGTCCTCCAACAGCCGTGCTAATGGCTCCGTGATGACACCAGCCAATTCCCTCAGCACCCGCGGATGAAGGTCATCCGGGCCCTCTGACTTGGACACATCTAAGCCCTCCAGGTAATCCTTAACCAGGTCTGAACTAACAGTTGGGGGACTCGCATCCTTCCTGGGCCTCTCTACGCTATCACCTGACAGCATCCCATTGTCAGCAGACAGGAGCATGGAGGCAAAGAACTTGTTGAAGAGCTCTGCCTTCTCTCGTGCGTCCGTCACCATCTGTCCTGCCCTGCCCCATAAGAGTCCAATGTTACCTCGAGACTTCTTCTTGCTACCTATATACTTCATAGATTTCATAGACATTAGGGCTGGAAGGGACCTCGGGAGATCATCGAGTCCAGCCCCCTGCCCAAAGGGCAGGAAGCCAGCTGGGGTCATAGGATCCCAGCAAGACAAGCATCCAATTTACTCTTGAAGGTGTTCAATGTAGGTGCTCGAACCACCTCCGCTGGCAGACTGTTCCAGACCTTGGGGGCTCGGACAGTAAAGAAATTCTTCCTTATGTCCAGCCTGAAACGGTCGTGCAGGAGTTTGTGGCCGTTCGACCTCGTCATCCCTTGGGGTGCTCTGGTGATGACGAGGTCGAACGGTCACAAACTCCTGCAAGACCCACAGGGTCTCAGTTAAGCCTTCCTCTGGTCCCATTTGGAAGGTAGAACTGGTATACTGTTCCCTAACATAGAGCACAACCTCCCCCCGCCCTTTTTTCCTCTTCCTATCTCTTCTAAACAACCTATAGCCCTCTATGTCTACTGTCCAGTCAAATGTTTCATCCCACCATATCTCCACTAGGCTAACCAGGTCAATTTGCAAGCAGGACAGCAAGCCTTCCTGCTTGTTCCCCATGCTTCTTGCATTAGTGAAGAGACACTTTAATCCCCCCGTGGGAGCCCTGGGCACTCCTCCTACCTGACAGACAACTGGTCCCTTGGTAGTTACCTGATCTCTTACCTGGGCATGTCCTACACCTGGTTGAGTTTTTTCCCTCTCCTGTGGATCCCCATCCCCCGATGAACTTAGTTTAAAGCCCACGGAGGAGGTCAACTAGCCTGTAAGAAAACAAACTCTTACCTTTGGGGGAGAGATGGAGACCATCATGCCCTAGGATGCCCTTTGATCTGAAGTGTGGGTCATGGTCCAGGAAGCCAAATCCGGTGTGACAACACCAACTCCGGAGGTGCTGGTTCACTTCACGGATGCAGGCACTCTGCCACTGACTGCGTCCACTAAGGACTAAGGGAGGAGTGATGAAAAGACCTCCTGGTCCCCTGACTCTCTAAGCTTGGCCCCCAGAGCCCTGTAGTCATCCATGATCCAGTCTGGACTACTCCGGGTCGCATCATTGGTTCCCACATGGATGAGGATGATAGGATAGTAGTCAGAAGGCTGGATGAGGTCAGTGATCTTCCCTGTGATGTCCCCAATCTTGGCTCCTGGGAGACAGTACACTTCTCTCACATTGGGGTCTACACGGTGGATGGGTCTCTCCATTTCTCTGAGGAGGGAGTCCCCTATGACAATGACCCGACATCTCTTCCTCTGGGTGACTAGATGATGCTCAGTTGATACGGATGATGGATTGCTGGATGAGGGTGTGGCTTCCTCCCTGACTTCTTCCTCATGTCCAGTCTCCTCCAGTGCTGCCAGGGCCGCATACCTGTTCCCCAGTTGTACTGGGGTGACAGTTGATGCAGCTACGTGCTGCCTGAGACACTGCCTGGACCTGGAGGTGACTGTCCTCCATTTGCCTCCTGCAGACTCCTGGGTGGTGACAGCCCAAGGGGACAGGCCCTGCAGAGAGAGAAAGTACCCGTCAATCTCATCCTCCATGGCCCTGATCCCCCGCAGCCTGCTCATCTCCACCTGGAGTTCTCTCACCTGCCCCTCCAGCACCACAATCCTGGCACAGGTGGGACAGGCCCCCTCCTCCATGTCCCCACCCCCCTGGCCCCAGGCACCCAGCCAAGCAGCCCCCACAGACAGGTAGCCCCACCTGCGTGGAAGCCTCACCGGTCCCCGGGCCACGAGGCAGCTGTGGGGCAGGAGTCCTGGCTGCATGCTGCGTGACAACTCCCATGCTGTCACCCCCACTCACCTACCTGGAGATGACTGCTGCTGTTGCTGCTGCCACCATTGGCTCTTCCACTGCCTGCAGTCTGTCTCACATGCCTCCCTGCATGCCCTGGCGCAAACTCTGGCACACCCCTAAAGAGTGCGCCTGTTTGCGCACCCTGTTTGCGCGGCTCAGGAGCATGGCTCCCACCCGGTGTGGCTAAAATAGGGTCAGGAGGGGAAAGAGTCCCCTGCCCGATTGCCAGCACCTGGCCCCACTCGCTACCTTCCCCCAGCTTACCTTCTCATTGCCGTAGCTGTCCCGTAGCTGCCAATTGCTGCTGCTGCTGCTGCTGCTGCTGCTGCTGCTGTCTCAAGGGTCAGGGGATACAGGGGGCACTGTGTGCTCCCTCTGGCATCCTCAACTGACTGCTCCGGCTGGCCAATTAGCCCGGGTTCAAATTTCCCAGCCCAATCAGCAAGGCCAACCAAACAATCAGCTGAGCCAGTCAATCAGCTGTGTCTGCCTGCAGCCGCACCCCCTGTGGGAACCCTGCTTGTCGGCCAGAACTTTGTCCCACCAGGGGATGCCTGGTAAGTCGACTCCTGGGCCTCCAAGTTCCTAGCAAACTCCCGCATGCCCCTAAGGAGCGTGCCTGTTTGTGCTACCTGTTCACACAGTTCCCACTCAGTGCAGCTAAGTAGGGTCAGGCATGAAAAGACTCCCCTGCCCGATCATTCAAGTTAATTGCCATTTTAGTTTTATGTGTCCTCTCCCTGTGATAATGAAAGTAATATCTCAGGTTAATCAGGCCTGGATTAAAGTGGTTGTTTCTTTTTAGCCATGAGTACTTCACAGGTACTTAAAGTGAGGCAATGGACTTGTATATCAGTAGGATCCTAGGATAAAAGGCTTTATCCCAGGAGATATATGACGTGTTTTTACCCACTGAGGTTAACTTGCCACAGTTTAGCTCTCAAGCCAGGGTAATAGCAGACACATGGACAGTAATTGTGGAGTAGCTGAAGTGCAGTAGGTCCTTTTCTCCCTGTAACTCAATATGTTCATTTGCCCATCTCCTAAAACACCTAACACATAGTGCTACTGTTATTATTTATATTATCTATTTTAGTGTAGCACCCAGTAGCCACAATCATGAACCCCGACCCTACTATGAGAGATGCTCAACAGTCAGAAATAATTCTTTCCCAAAGGAGTTTAGAGTCTAAGGCTAAGTACAGCCAGTCAAAAAGCCCAAGGCTGAACCAATTCAGTCTTTGCAGGTTTGTCTAATCTACAGAGATTAAACTGAGAAACAACTGGATGAACATTTATTTTTGATTCAGGAAATACAGCCACATACTTGTACTGGCTCAGGCCAGAAGCCAGGGAGCAGTACAGCACATCTCTCTGGCACATAGCCAGCATAGGCTGTGTTTGCTACCTCTTCCTGCTGCTCTTGCAGTATATGGTGTTTACAGTCCACAATCACAGAAGTAGGACTCTGCAGGGTTGCTCATCACTTCCTCTTCCTGCCTCCAGGTGCCTCTGGAATTTGTAGTCCACAGTCACAGCCAGCAGTAAGTTTCAGTAAGTTTAGCAGGGCAGGGCATGGCAGCTCTGTACTTAGAGGAAAGGATATGTAATGCCCCTCCCCCTCAGCCCCAAACCACAGCCAGGGTTTGCCTGGGGGGAAGGGCAGTCCTTGCCTCCTTCCCCCCCCCGCAACCCTTCTCTGCTGAAGCAGACAGCACAGCCCAGCCCAGGGCTGGAAGCATGCTGGGATGCTGGGGGACTGTGATTTAACTTGAACCAGGAAGGGGTCTGGACCAGAAGTTTCATAAATCAGTTTGACCCAAATCAGTTAAATCTGATACTACATTCAACCAGGTTTATCTTAAACCAGTTTCAGCCATTCTGAAACTGATTTATGTGCACTGAACTTCTTCTGTTTTGTTACAGGTTTAAACCAATTTCTGATCACTTAAACCGATTTATGTGTAACTTCTGTCCCTTGCCCAAGCCAGTATATTTCAAATTGATCCAGACAGATTCTGATACAAAATTTAGCAAAGGAACACTGAGGAAATGTATGGTATTTTGTCAGGTTTCCTATAGGTATCACAGGAAAGGAGAGTTTTAAGGAAGGATTTGAAGGAAGATAAAGAAAACCCTTCACAAATCTTTATGAAGATTCTTGGATAAACATGAGGCACGACATGAGGCTTCTGTGAAATGTAATGATAGAGGCTGGCATGATGGACCAGTTGGACGTGGGAGTCAACACCACAACCATGACTGAGAAATGACAGGTAGTGTGGGAATAGGATATGGAGCGCTTTGAAAGTGAAAACAAGCAGCTTATGTTTAATGTGAGGAGCCAGTGGAGGTGTTCAGAGAGTAGACTGACATAGTGCTGGGCCGGGAACATGATATTGGCAGCATCATTCTGACTGGATATGAATGGAATGAGCTTTCAGAAACCAAAATTGTATTAGTTGGGATGGGACAAGTTGAGAGCCTTGGGCATGAGTTATAGCTGTGTATTTGGGTAGGAAAGACTAATGTAATGCAGAAAGAATCTGCAAGATTTAGATATAGCCTGAATATGGGGAGCTATAGAGAGGTTTGAAGATGGAAGGTCTGTAAAGGAAGGTAGCAGGAAAGAGCTTGGAAAGAGACAAAATTAAGAGGTCTGTTTTAGTCATGTGGAGTGTGAGGCTTGTGGGCGTGGGAGAGACAGGCTGAGATTTTAGTTTGTACAGGAGACAGCCCTGGGCTGGAGTGATAGATCTGTGAGACATCAACATAGGAGTCAAATTTGTCAGTTTTCTCCTGAAAAAAATTAGTAAGATCCCATATGGAGACAGAAGTGAGATTTGGATCAGGAGCAGGTTTATGAGGTGAGGTTTAAAAAGAGGGGCTACAATTGAGATTACATGGTTCAGTACATTCAGAATTTTGCCCAAGGTTTATATTAGGCAAAACTTTATTATCATGCCACATCTTGAAGTTATTGCTCTATCTTTACCCAGACAGGACTCTTAGTAAATACTTGGGAGCCTTGCCTGAATTTGGACTGAGTAACTTCAGCCTTTTAAATCAGGAAAACACAGAAGTCCAATATAACTACAAAAATTCAATAGAAGCTTTTGCCATTAACACTTAAGTGTGTAAGAGCTAAAACAGATGTTAGATTTTTCCTAGGACAAAGCCTTTTATTCTGGGATCCTACAGACCTACAAGCTATACAGTTCCGCTAAGTACCTGTGAAATACTGAGATAACACTTTTTCCCAGGACAACTGGGGTTAATTCAGATCAATTGCCATTCAACCTGAATGTGTTAACAGCTATCCCACACCTGTTTTGGTGCAAGTCAAAGCTGGGGGACAGTCAGCCCTGAGATAAACTGGTTGTCTGTTTTTAGCCTATGTGTTAAGTATGATCTCAGCAGAGACTCCTGGATTCTTATCCCATTATCTAGACAAGTTTTATAACCCTTATGTCCCTCAGTGGGTTAATTACTTTGATTTTCCTTTTTGATCTCTTCAGTTCATCTTTGCCTCTCTCAGTAGTGCTCCATCCTTTCTTTTCCCTTCCTCAGTCATTTTATTTAAATTACTTCATTTCTTTCTATTTAGTACCACTTCTCTCTGCAAGTCCAGTCATAGCATCTGACAAAGTAGGCTGTCACGCACAAAGTGTACACGTTTATGAACAAGTTAGTCTTTAAGATGCTACCTATGCCCTGTTTAATGAAAGCTATGGACACAGTGTTTCAAGTAGGTCCTAGAACAGGGGTAGGCAAAATATGACCCATATCCAGGATTTCTCTCCCTCCTCTAACTTCCCCTTCTGGATCTACCCCAGGGGTTGGTGTGGTGCAGCATGTGGTGCTGAGGAAACCCATGGCATGTGGCAGCTGGGGGAGCCATGACCAGTGGGCGGATGGGGGCACTGCCCACTCCCGGAGCTGGCCTTAGCGGTGCACAACATAGGCAATTGCCCAGGGTGCCATGGTCAGGGGGTGCCAAACACATGCACACACACATGTGAGCAGCCCATGCTTACAGCAGTGCTCTCCCCCCAGCCCTGCACCGGCCAATCCCCACCCCAGGCAGAAGGAGTGGTGCCAAGCCCAGCCTGCCCTGACCTCCAGCCACTGCTCAGGAAGATCCGGGACAAACACATGAGGGCAGGGTGGTGCCTACTCTAGCTCATCCACCTTGCTCCTGCATAGCAGCAGTGTTGCCTGCCTGGCACAGCATGCTGCTCCACCTCCCCACCAGGCTGCAGTGCATTCCCCTGCCCACCTGCCTCTGTCCCTGCCTGCAGAAGCACTGCTGACTTGTGGCAAGGTGCTAAAATACACATTTACCCAGGGTACTGTTTTCCCTAAAGCCATCTGTGCCCATACCACACAAGATAGTGGTCATGGGGGGGTTGCCCATGCATGTGGGGAGAGGGCACCTCCATGGCATCAGCTCCAGTGGGCCTGTGGGTCATACTGTTGAGGTCCCTGATGCTGCAGCTTGCCTGGGGCGTGGCCCCCATTTGCTTAGAAGCTGGACAGCCCTGCAGTAAATTAACCATGTAGTCTGTCCCCAGAAGAAACTGTCCCCTATTCATTAACCAGAACTTTATGTGAGTAGCTGTGAAAAGAAGTCAGTTGATGATTATCCAGTTACTTGAATTGCAATTCAAATGATATTTGACAAAGTCCTTGCTTTGGAAGTAGCTTAAAAATCTCTCTAAGATACTTGTCCCTCCAGCTAGTTTCTTCTGTTTAACTGGACAGTCCCTGGATCCTGTATTTCATTGCCAAGCAGTTAACAAACTTTGATGTGGGAAGTGCATTTTTTCTACCAGGTGATAAATTGGATCTAATCCTGTAGTGCTTATCTAAGTGGAAATCAGGGAACTTCAGTGCGAGTTCTGCTTGTGTAAAGATTCTTTAGTCATAGGTCTAATTACAAAAAAGCAGATGTAAGGGCTTGAGCCGCACTAGGATTTTTATCCTATACATCCCCATTTCTGCAGCGGGACTGCATTGGGTTCATAGAATTTGGCCCAGGATTATTAAAATACTGTAATCTACTCTGATACTTTTAATTACAATTGTGAAACCACAGTAAGACATTGTGCACAGAAAAGATTTGAATTACAAAGCAACCTGATTGTCACTAGGTAATCTCTTGAACAGTTGTTTGAAGTCTCTAGATCTTGAGGGTTCTGGTTCTCTAAGGTTTGCCATGTGGTACTGGACACTGCCAAATTACACTGCAGTAAGTCATTTCTTTCATCTCACCAGAATACCTGTCATGGAAGTCAAAGAGGAAGGGGAATTGGGTGATGAGAGAAAAATTCATGCAAGGCTGCCAAGGCTGATGTGATTAATCAGTTCCAGGATACAGGGATCTAACTACTAATGCAACCTTCATTGGCAAACTTGACCCAGTGCCCCCCCCTTCTACCATCAATGTGACAATTTTGTGACAATATACACATTTAGTTTGACACACCTCACTCTGAATGCTGTATTAGAGAAAAAAAATCCACTCTATTCTTTAAGATTCCTGAGCTTCGATACTTCCATTTATATGACATGAATAATACATTCAGCTTTAACGTTTTAGGAATCTTATTAGCTCCAACTGTAATGATTCAGCTTCTTACTACCAGCTCTGACGTTCCTCATAATTTCTTGTGTGATAAATATAACAATATGTTGCCAGATTTGTCCCCCGCCCCTGCATAAATTGACAATAACAGGATTTATGTGGGGAGGAAATTCCCCTCCTCCAGCTGTTGGCTGCTGTTGCTGAAGTAGCTGTAGAGTGGTTCCACAACAGAAATAGTGGCCATTATTCTTTGTCTCTGTTCTTTAAGCCATCTAGCACATTGATATCAATATTTAGCTACCAATTTAATGTCTGTTCTGAAATTATCTAAGATAGAAATAGGGATTTTGAATTACTTCCAACAACCTTCTTTCCAAGTTTTCTGTCCACTGCATTTGGAGCCAGCTCAGAAATCCCCGTCAGAGTTCAAAGGAATCAGTGACCCTATGTGCTACAGCATTTACCTTTATCCTTCATGTAAACTATGTCTACACTTAGGTAGTGGGCAGCATCTCATGTTGGTCATCCTGATCTGTGCATATTTATCTAGTTATTGGATATTCTATATTGTATTTATCTGGCACTTAATAGGAGCATCTACATGAGATGCTTAATGCCTGTTGGACTAATTCTACTACGCATTACCCATCTGGCAAAGACCATGCTAATGCCCTAAGGCACAGTAAATTAGTTCAATGGGCATTAAGCATTACACAAAAAGCATTCATCTGCGCCAATGCTCAGTAGCACCAATTACAGCACATTAAGTTAGTACCTGCTATTACTATGCACGGTCACCGTTCTGTCTGTGTATCCCAGTGAAATCAGAGAGAGACGCAGACACCTCTCGGCATTAGCTAGCATACCACATGCTGGTTATAGTCCCTGCTGTGGGAGAGAGGAGGAAGGGATCTCTGCTTAATCAGTGTGTGTGGGGGCAGCAGACCCTGCTGTGCCTCCAAGTCTGTGCTGAGATCCAGCCAGGGAGCGGGGAGCAGAGGGGAGGGGAGAGAGCATGCCGGGATGCTGGAGGACTCTGATTTAACTTAAACCAGCAAGGGAAACTGGTTTATATGCACTGAACATCTGTCTGTTACAGATTTAAACCAGTTTCTGATCACTTAAACCAGTTCATATATAATGTCTCTCTCTAGCCTTTGTATATACAACTCAGAGCAGACAGCCATACAACAGTATCAGGCTGATTTTGCATAACATAAGTCTGTGTTTGCATTTCAAGGGGCGGGAGGGTGGGGGAGAAGGGGGTAATATCTTGGTGCTGAAATCTGTCCAGTACCAGATACAGCAGGCTACAGTGGTAAATGTATGAAGTATTGAATAGATTGTTGCTGGAACATTAGATAAATTGTGAGAGACACAGTAGAGTAAAAGAAAGAAAATAAGAAAGTATCCTGCTGCTAAAAGTGTGCAACCCCAATTAAGTCACACCTTCCATATTCACAAAAAAGAATCTGGTCTGATCCAGCTCTGAAGGCTTCAGTGAAACAAAGACATTTAAATAAAGCCAATCAGGGATCCTTGAATTAAAATATTAAGATCATGTTTACCAACCATCCATAAACAGGGGATGTGACTGGAGGGAAATTGGCATCCATGCCAGAAGACAGAAGGGCGATCCAGGCTGACCTGGACAGGCTAAGCAAATGGGCGGATGAGAACCTGATGGTGTTTAACACCGAAAAATGCAAGGTTTTCCACCTTGGGAACA